>NC_057936.1:2554349-2819349 GCF_018555375.3 Anguilla rostrata
ACCGCATTAATGTGAGCAGTCATGTACGGCGGCCATGCTAACGTGCTCACTGGCATTAAGGGACAGAGGCACAGGAAGAGCAGTGCTAACCGCATTAATGTGAGCATGTACGGCGGCCGTGCTAACGTGCTAACGTGCTCACCGGAGGCTGAGTTTCTGCAGGGCCCCCAGAACGTTCTCTTTGGTCACGGAGTCGTTCTCCTCGGTCCTCACGGTGTCCTCCAGGGTCCTCAGGAGGGAGGGGATCTGAGACAGGTACACCCGACCTGGACGGGGGAGCTTTAGCGTTAGCTTCAGCGTCAGAACCTCATCCGCTCCGCCGGGTCTGAGCCCTTATCGGCGACGCAGCGAGCTTAGACCGCACTCACCCTCGGACACGGAGGCGAAGGCGTTGACGAGCCGGGCCATGTACTGCCGGACGACCTCGTTCTTCGACTTCAGCAGGTGAAGCACGCTCTTCTGCTAGAGCGGGGACAGACCACGTCTGAGCGCAGAGCAGGAACTCGCCCCCCGCGTTCGCTTTCCAAAACCCGCGTTTCCCTCCCAGTCCCGCTCTGCGCACGTTCACTTTAACGAGACGAGAGCATGTTCACCCGGCCTCCAGGCCGCCACACAGAGAGGAGCACTTCACACTCCTGTTTCACGAACGTGAAACTTTTTTTTGTTTTTTGCCACTGATTTATGTCCCGTGGCTCTTGTGCACAAACAATGACAGTTTACATTTTCGGAGGGAGGGCCGGGACCCGTGGGGGATTGGCTTTGTCCCGTCAGCGCTGCTGCTGTTGTGTAGATCTGCGCCCTGAGCGACTGTGTGAACGCTGAACGCACAGCGCGGGGGGGGGGGGGGTTACAGAGCCGAAAAGCCGCCCCAGCGCAGAACCAGCCCTGCAGGTGAGAGACCCCGTCACCTGATCCGCCTCCTTACGTTACCTTTCCAGAACAGCCCACAGAGTGTCCCCACAAACGGGCGCACACCACCTGAGCCTGGGACGTTTGTGTAAGAGCGCGCTTGTGGGCGAGAGACCCGCTATTGATGCAGGTGAGAGAGGGCTAGGGTTACGGGCTGAGGTTCGATGTAGGCCAAGCCCCGAGCCCTGGGAGCAGCGTGCTGTCCGACAGGCAGCACAGAGACTCCTGGGAATCCGCGCATGACCTAGGGCTCAGGTACAAATGTTTAGGAGATTCGATAGTCGTAATTCTTTACATTTATATAGCGCTTTTTTCAAAACTCAAAGTGGTTTTTTTTTTGTTTTTTTTACACAGTGATGAGGGGGGAAACTCACCTCAACCACCACCAATGTGTAGCACCCACCTGGGTGATGTACGGCAGCCATTTTGCACCAGAACACTCACCACACATCAGCTGAGATAGTGTAGTAGAAGTGTGCTGTAATGTGCCGTACTGTGCTGTGCTGTACTGTGCCATACCTGGCCTGTGCTGTGCTGTTCTGTGCTGTGCTGTGCTGTGCCATACCTGGCCTGGCCTGTGCTGTAATGTGCCGTACTGTGCTGTGCTGTACTGTGCCATACCTGGCCTGTGCTGTGCTGTTCTGTACTGAGCTGTGCTATACAGTGCCATGCCATACCTGTGCTGTGCTGTGCTGTGTCGTACCTGGCCTGTGCTGTAGCAGTCCAGGAGGTCGTTGCTGATGAAGGCCTGCAGCACAGTGTCCCTCTGCTCCCCGTGGAGGGAGCGGGTCAGCCTCTGAAAACCAGCAGAGAGAAGCTCCCCTCAGTTCAGCCCCAGCGCAGGTTGACCCGTCCCACTACTTTCACATGAACACTTTTACCCTGCGCTGCTGTCTCACAGTGTAAACCCCCAGCCTGAGGAGAGGTGCTCAGACTGCAGGGTTCAGGCAGGTTTAGCACTGAGTTGTAGGGTTTTTAGGGAGGTTTAGCTCGGGCTCCAGAGCTTAAGGCAGCTTTAGAAAGTGATGAGAGGCAGAAACACAGCACACTGGGGGGGGGGGGGGCGCTGAATACAGACTCTCACAGTCGCCAGGAGAGCATTGATCAGTCAATCGGTCGATTTTAAATTCTAAAACCGTCCGGTGACTTTGCAGTTCCTTTTCTCTGACTCTGCTAAATGAGAAAAGAGAACGCGGGGGTAATGGGGGGGTGGGGGGCAGCGGTTTGGCGCCTGACGGGTACCCCGCGCCCCCCAGGCCTCGCTCACCCATCGCAGCGCCTGCAGCAGCAGCGCTCTGAGCCGGTCGGTGCCGTTCAGCAGGTCGCGCTTCAGCTTCTCATAGTCCAGCGAGGGCAGCAACGGCACGTCCTGCACTTTGCTTTAAAAAAGAAAGAAAGAGAGAGAGAGAGAGAGAGGGGGAAAGAAAGAGAGAGATAGAGGGGGAAAGAAAGAGAGAGAGAGAGAGAGAGAGAGAGGGGGGAAGAAAGAGAAAGAGAGAGAGAGAGAAAGAGGGAGAGAGAGAGAGAGAGGGGGAAAGAAAGAGAGAAAGGGTTTAAAGACGGGAGACCCGGCTGAAACCCACAGCCACAATCGGCGTCCCCCTGGGCCCTTGTGCGGCCCCATTGGCTGCCGGTTCTAACGACCGGGGCGGAACCTCGACCCGATCCAGACCACATTTCACCCGCTTCGGGGACAAAACCGAAAGGTTTCATTGAACGCGGCCAATAAAAAAAACTGCCAGAGAGTTGCAGGTCCTGAAGACGAATACTAATTTTAAAATAACAAGCATAAAGTTCCCTTTAATCGGCAACCCATCACAAAATTTTGGATTTATTCAAAACTGAAATTCTGCTGGACACTTTACAAACTTGTAATGGCTGTTTTCCTTGATTTTGAGAAAGAAATAAAAAGGACACACACACACACACACACACACACACACACACACACAGTTTCACTTACGGAGGTGCGATCGACGCTCGCAGCATTGAAGATGCCTGAGGAGGAAGAGGAGAAGACCTCTGCATGAACTCAAACGGGCCAATCACAGCACACCATGGCTGTCCACTGAACAACATGCCACTGCTAACAAAAGAAAAGGTCTGTCTGCCAAGTTAACAGAACTGTGATAAAAACAAGTACCAATAACAAATGAGTGAGGAATAAAAAAAATTAAGAACACTAAATTAGGCTGAGTTTTAGACCAGGTCTGCCAAACCCTGGTCCTGCAGGAGCACTGCTGGTTTTTGTTTTCACCTTAAAATTCAGCCACCCGCTCAGGTGATTTAAGAGGGTAATCAGCTGCGTTAAATGTTCATTTACGCACTGAGGAAGGATGAAAAACCAGCAGGCGGCACCTCCGTCTGGGACCAGGGTGGGGCAGCCATCAGACCTCCAGACAGCACCTATGACCAAGACCTCGACCCAAAAGACACTACTCACCGGGAAGGGTCCGCCCTGGATGAATAAAAAAGGGGGTGTGGTTATTCTAATGAGGGGGGCGGGGCGAACCACATGCATAGCCCTCGGGATGTACACGGATTGGCCAGTAATGTCCATGCAGCAGATCACAAGGACAATGCAGTCGGGGGGGGGGGGGTGTTAGTGTGCAGTATTCTCCATTATCTCCACATTCAAAACCCCCTCCTGGGCTAAAGATCCCACTGAACGCTGCTCATACAGACCAAACCACCAAATCTGGAATCTTCCATCTCTACCAAGCACAGAACTCTGCATGTGGGGGAAAATGACTTCCCTCTAATAAGGGTGCTTCTCTGGAAAGTGAAGGCAAGGTGGGATTCAGTGAAAGGATGTGACTTAACTGTCACTCTGGTTAGGCTTCCTGCTGTTCATTCCTCTTCTACAAGAAGACCTAAGTACAGGCTAACCAAAAAAAGTTCTTATCTTTTTCAACATGAACATACTTCATGCGACACAATGCCAAACACAATGGCACATCTTCATATTTTATATATATATATATTTTTTTTTTTGAAGAAGGGAATGGAGATACCGCAGAATTAGTATCCCGCATTCAGCCCAAAGCGTCACAGCGCTGAGCGCTCACCCGTGTTAGTGATCTCAAGCCATGCCAGGCAGGCAGCACACACAGCTCAGCTAGCAGAAGGAGCCGTTAGCATTTCAACCGCATCGTAAACAATAACCGAACAATAAACGGACGAACGTCGATACTCGTGAAACATGTCGGCTGAGGTCCGCTAAACGGAGAGAACGCTCCCTCACTCCCACAATTAAACCTCTTTTCCACGCTCCCGAGCGACGTTCGCCTGAGCTTGTGAGGCTCCGGGAGTAAGCCTGTACGACGCACGCTGAGGGCGAAACAATGGCGCTCCCGTTCAAGTGAATGGCGAATGTCACACTTCTGAAGTCAGAATAAAACGTCCCCGAAGGTGTTTCGAGACTTGATCATAATCGCCCATCTACACACACTGGAACAGAGCCTTAGCAGATACCAGACCGCGGGGCCCATCCACACACTGGAACAGAGCCTTAGCAGATACTAGACCATGAGGCCCATCCACACACTGGAACAGAGCCTTAGCAGATACTAGACCATGAGGCCCATCCACACACTGGAACAGAGCCTTAGCAGATACTAGACCATGAGGCCCATCCACACACTGGAACAGAGCCTTAACAGATGCCAGACCACGGGGCCCATCCACACACTGGAACAGAGCCTAAAAAGATACCAGACCATGGGGCCCATCCACACACTGGAACAGAGCCTTAACAGATACCAGACCATGGGGCCCATCCACACACTGGAACAGAGCCTTAACAGATGCCAGACCATGGGGCCCATCCACACACTGGAACAGAGCCTTAACAGATACCAGACCATGGGGCCCATCCACACACTGGAGCAGAGCCTTAACAGATACCAGACCACGGGGCCCATCCACACACTGGAGCAGAGCCTTAACAGATACCAGGCCCATCCACACACTGGAACAGAGCCTTAACAGATACCAGGCCCATCCACACACTGGAGCAGAGCCTTAACAGATACCAGGCCCATCCACACACTGGAACAGAGCCTTAACAGATACCAGGCCCATCCACACACTGGAGCAGAGCCTTAACAGATACCAGGCCCATCCACACACTGGAGCAGAGCCTTAACAGATACCAGGCCCATCCACACACTGGAGCAGAGCCTTAACAGATACCATACCAGACCACAGGGCCCATCCACACACTGGAACAGAGCCTTAACAGATACCAGACCACGGGGCCCATCCACACACTGGAGCAGAGCCTTAGCAGATACCAGACCGCAGGGCCCATCCACACACTGGAGCAGAGCCTTAGCAGATACCAGACCATGGAGCCCATCCATGCACTAGAATAGAGCCTTAACAGATACTACCAGACATGGGCCCATCCACACACTGGAACAGAGCCTTAACAGATACTATACCAGACCATGGGCCCATCACACACTGGAACAGAGCCTTAACAGATACCAGACCATGGGCCCATCCACACACTGGAACAGAGCCTTAACAGATACCAGACCATGGGCCCATCCACACACTGGAGCAGAGCCTTAACAGATACCAGACCATGGGCCCATCCACACACTGGAACAGAGCCTTAACAGATACCAGACCAGGGGCCCATCCACGACACTGGAACAGAGCCTTAACAGATACCAGACTGGGCCCATCCACACACTGGAACAGAGCCTTAACAGATACCAGGCCCATCCACACACTGGAACAGAGCCTTAACAGATACCAGGCCCATCCACACACTGGAACAGAGCCTTACCAGATACCAGGCCCATCCACACACTGGAACAGAGCCTTAACAGATACCAGACCACGGGGCCCATCCACATACTGGAACAGAGCCTTAACAGATACCAGGCCCATCCACATACTGGAACAGAGCCTTAACAGATACCAGGCCCATCCACATACTGGAACAGAGCCTTAACAGATACCAGACCACGGGGCCCATCCACACACTGGAACAGAGCCTTAACAGATACCAGACCCCGGGGCCCATCCACACACTGGAACAGAGCCTTAACAGATACCAGACCACGGGGCCCATCCACACACTGGAGCAGAGCCTTAACAGATACCAGACTGTGGGGCCCATCCACACACTGGAACAGAGCCTTAACAGATACCAGGCCCATCCACACACTGGAGCAGAGCCTTAACAGATACCAGGCCCATCCACACACTGGAACAGAGCCTTAACAGATACCAGGCCCATCCACACACTGGAGCAGAGGAACAAAGCCGTAGCAGGACGAGCCGCCCAGGGAAAGTCGTAACCGCCCTCACTATCGCACGGAATTCTCCATTTTTTGTTCGGCGACAGTCCATGGCGACCATTGTGCGCCCTGTCTCCGCGGTGCTCGGGGCGAGCGAGCTGGCGGTTTGCCGCCTGCGTGGACTGCGTCATTAACCTCGCCATAATCCGCTCACTGCGCACAGGCGTTACAGACACACATCAGGCTCCGCAGGTCCAGTTTCTCCCCATCGGCGGAAAGGCCTTCACATTGAGTAAATATAAAGTTACGTGGAGCGCTGAGGTAGAAAACTCCCACACAAACACATAAAGGCTTACATAACTATGAATTAATGCTGACAGTTTAAATGCGCTGCTTCCAGACATTAGATTGGGATTTTGTAGAGACACGATGGCGCCAAGACGTGCCAAATCGTATATCTGGCTTATAGCACATGAACATTATTAATGCTGCATGTAAGTACAGGAATACGTAGGTTACAGATCAATAAAAAATGATAAAAAAGTGGGTGGGGGGGGGGCAGGGGCTTTTTTTTTTTTTTTTTTTTTTTTTTAAAAGGTGGTCAATAAACAAAGTGGGCAGGTGGGGGTGGGCAAGGTACTTAAAAAATAAATAAATAAAGTAGTCCCTCTGGGATACGATGAACGAACTGGATCCCAACCAAACAAAGACAATCATCTTAACAATGAAGGACTATGGACAGATAATCCCATTAAACTAGGACAGAGTGATGGGGGTGGGGGGTGAGAACATGTGGACGTACGATACAGACAAAAGGGAAGGATGCAAAGGATGGGGGTGAGGGGGCAAGACCGGAAGGGAGCAAGCAAGACGGGGACGGGGGGTTATGAAAAAAATGAAACTTCAGCAACTTACATATCCATCATCATTGTCATTGTATGGGCTCAAAGAGTAATATCCCTTAATGCACAGACATCGACAGAAGAGAAGCCATCAGAGATTTTAGGTAAGGCACGGAAATGGAAGAGACACATTCACAGAACTGCACACAGAGAGAGAGAGAGACGAGCCTCCCGCTCGGCCGCAGGGCTGCGAGAGGATCCGAGGCGACACCGAGACTCCATTTTATACTGCGCTCGCATCACATGACATCACGAGCAGTATTCGGCAGGCAGCTCTCATAGTGCACGTTACGTAAAACAGGAAGTGAAATCACGAAGTCTAAGCACGTGTGGCTTTTTTTCCTTTGGACAGCTACATGTCATTGGGGAAAATCTACAGGAATCCGATGCAGAAAAATCAGATTTTAAAAGGCTTGGACTCTGCAAGTCCTAAAAGCCATTTTGCACTTTGCACTGGGGATTGAAAAGTTCTCAGCTTGGTGGAGATACATTTAGCATGGTGAGAAACAATTATAATACAGTTTTACCTTTCAGTAAGCATTTGATGGAAATCTTTACGCCGTATACAGTGCATGCATAGAATAATAAACATTTTACTGATACAACAAAGACAATACAACACTCAGTATGGAGAAACCATGGCAACACACTATTTCTTTTTTAAACACAGGTGTGCCAAGATATAACATACAAGCGACACAAGAACAATGAGGAACATCTCCCCATCACTGAATACTAATTGCGACAGATTGCTTTTTTTATGGAGAAGTACTGAACGTGGTTTTATCCAAAGGTCACTCATATTAAGAGAGAGCAGCTAATGTGTGTCACAGGCAGGGGCCAGGGGAAACAGACATCCCCTCCTGCACAGCTGCACAGGGATACAGGTGCACAGGTGTACTGGGGCACAGGTACACAGGTATACAGGTCTCACAGGCATACAGGGGCACAGGTGCACAGGTGCACAGGTGCATAGATGAACAAGTAAACAGATGTACAGGTGTACAGGTACAGAGGTGTATGGAGTACAGGTAAACAGATGTGCAGGTACACATTTGTACAGGTATACCGGTGTACAGGTGCACAGGTATACAGGTACACAGGTGTACAGGTATATCGGGTACATAGGGGCACAGGTACACAGGTACACTGGGGTACAGGTGTACAGGTACACAGGTGTACAGGTGTACAGGTGTACAGGTACACAGGTGAGACTTACAGTGCCCGGCCTGGTGAAGTCGATGCTCTGTGCGGTGCTGTGCCTCATCTGGCTGCTGAAGAGACGCACACAGATGCTCTGCAGGTATTCTGGGGAGATCTGCAACAACAACAACGCATGCATCCCATCAGCCCTTGGGGAGGACGTGGGGCTGACGTATCCCAGAAGCCCTCGGGGGCGGGGAACGTGACTCAGAGCTGAACGAGGAGGAGACGGACCAGGGGGGAGTTGGAGTGTGACGCTCACCATTTTTCCGCTGATGGTGGCCACCAGGGAGTCCACCAGCTCGGCCGTGACGCCGATCAGGTTGTGGTAGTCGGCCTGCAGCTTATTGAACCGCCGCATGCCGCTGGCTGCCCGCCGCTCCGCTTCGGCTAGCTGCTGCTGCAGCTGCTGCAGCTCCTCTGCAGACACAGCACGCCCGGGTCACACCATCGCATGCACGCGCATGCACCCGCGCATGCACGCACGCAGTCCGTTTTACACATGCATGCAGTCACCATGCTCTCGCTTACAGAACAGCTTAAAAAGAGTATTTGCATATTACAGCACAGAAACAAAAAACTGGTGTTCATATTTAATGCATGTACTCATAATCGCTATATTTCACAACATAAATGCGTTTCTGTTACTCGTGCTCGTACAAGCATATTTAAATAAAGCTTATTCAAAATATGTGTGAAACATCCTTTTGCAAGCGTTTTGTATTTGAGACGATGCATGTGTCGTGTTGCCTCGCTGACAGGAAGGGACATCACCTTTATTTCCTTTTGCGCTCTCCTTCTGAGTTCCTGCCGTTAAGGAAACAGCCAATCGCCACACAAAGACTCAAACACGTTCTCCTGATGAACACGAGCCACGTTAGCCATCATAACACAGCACGTCCGTCCACCGTGATTATACCAGGAAAGTTACTGTAAACTCATCCCTGTATGAGGCCAGGTTCATGTGTATGTAGTTACAGTCTAGAGCATTAAGACTGATGTAACTCCCCGAGTGTACAGGTGCTGGGACAGGTAAAGGCTACAGGACGCCAAACCTCTGCCACTCACTGAAATAAAATGGTCTCTTCTCTTTCAATGAACAAAGGAAGGAAAACCAACACAGCATATCACAAATAAAGCCCCAATTGTTTAATACATTGTCATAAATATCCCGTCTGTCTTTTTAGCTTTACACCACTTACGTTTTGTGGTTCTGGGGTACAGTCAGGGTTTCCTTTGAGCCCAAACTGTTTCACAGCAGTAGTAAAATATGACTTTGTTTATTTTGCTTTTGTGTTTTGCCCAGAAAGAGTTCGTCCAAGCTGGGTAAAAATACACGCAGGGCTCAGCGTGAGCATACTAATGTTGTGTTTACTTGTCGAGAGAAAGAGAGAAAAGCTTTAAATCTGCGTCTGAGAGACAGAGCAAACAGAAACTCAGTTTCGTTTTTTTGTCTGAAGTCAAAAGCATTGTTCCAACGCGACTGGTCCTTACTCGCCGGCTCTTGTGTTTGCTCATTTTCAGAGAGAATGCGGCTGCTTTGTATTCCCAGACGACACAGACCTTGAACGCGGCGATTCTAAACGAGCGGGCCCCGTGCTCACTTAATGAAAAAAACTCAAGCCGCGCGCGACTGCATGCTCGGAAAGGTCACGCCGAGCCTGCTCATCTGCTTCCTACGCGTACGGACGGCGAACGAAGGAAGCGCACGCCGCCATTTTGCAAAGGATACGCACAGAGCGAACAGCCTGGGAGTGTTCGAGGCTTTCAGAGTCGATGACAAAAATCGCTCCAGCTTTCGCCTCACCTCCGGCATCCACGACTCCTGAATAGACAGGAAATTAGGCGTTAAGACATCGGCATATATTACACACACACACACATATTTATTTTCATTTAAACGGCATGCTCTTCTCTAAGATTGTACACGGCGCGGCAGTGTAGTATAACAGGTAAGGAACTAGTCTTGTAACCTAAAGCTCATAGGTTCGGGTAGGACGCTGCCGTTGTACCCTCCAGCAAGGTACTTGACCTGCATTGCTTCAGTATATATAATCCGATGCAGCGTAAATGTTATGTAAAAGTTGTGTAAGTCGCTCTGGATAAGAGCGTCTGCTAAATGCCTGTAATGTAATGTAGCATAGAGGCTGCTGGGTAGCTACGGTACAGATGGGCCCCACGATCTGGCACTTAATCCACAAAATGGCAGTGCCAACGCAACTGGCAATGTGCAACTGGCTCTTGAGTGGTCCAGGAATGGGAAAAGTCTAAGCATCTTCTGCTTACTGCATGGAACATAGCGCCTGCTATGTATGCTTTCAGTTCAGTGTGCAGGGCATAGCACCTTCTGAGTATGCTTTCAGTTCAGTGTGCAGGGCATAGCACCTTCTGCGTATGCTTTCAGTTCAGCATGTATAGCACCTTCTACGTATGCTTTCAGTTCAGTGTGCAGGGTATAGCACCTTCTGCGTACGCTTTCAGTTCAGTGTGCAGGGTATAGCACCTTCTACGTATGCTTTCAGTTCAGTGTGCAGGGTGTAGCACCTTCTACGTATGCTTTCAGTTCAGTGTGCAGGGTATAGCACCTTCTGCGTATGCTTTCAGTTCAGTGTGCAGGGTATAGCACCTTCTACGTATGCTTTCAGTTCAGTGTGCAGGGTATAGCACCTTCTACGTATGCTTTCAGCTTTCAGTTCAGTGTACAGGGTATAGCACCTTCTACGTATGCTTTCAGTTCAGTGTGCAGGGTATAGCACGCTTTCAGTTCAGCATGTATAGCGCCTGCTATGTATGCATTCAGTTCAGTGTGCTACATATGCGTTCAGTTCAGTGTGCTGCGTATGCATTCAGTTCAGTGTGCTGCGTATGCATTCAGGTCAGTGTGCTACATATGCGTTCAGTTCAGTGTGCTGCGTATGCATTCAGGTCAGTGTGCTACATATGCGTTCAGTTCAGTGTGCTGCGTATGCATTCAGGTCATGTGCTACTAGCGTTCAGTCTTGGCGTATGCATTCAGGTCAGTGTGCTACATATGCGTTCAGTTCAGTGTTCTACGTATGTGTTCAGGCGAGGACGCGGAACGCAGAAGCACCTGGAAGAGGGCTCTGAAGGCCGGGTGAACCATGGGGTTGGGCACGAAGGGCAGGGCGTAGAAGGGAAGGAACTCGGTGGTCTGGCTGAGCGCGGCTCCTCTCGTCTCCAGGTAGTGCTTAAAGTGCTTGATCCTGTCCTCAAAATCCACCCTGTCCTGAGGGGCCAGAGAGGGACAGAGAGCCACAGCACTTTCACAGAAACGCCAACCCAAGAAACGTTCCAGAATTAGTGTGGCACAGGACACGATGTTCAGGGTTAAATCCACGTGTTGTGCTACATTCAGCCACGTTCAAAATCTGAATTAAAGAGCAGGTCGAAGCTCATCTGGCCAAGACTAAGCAAACGCATCAGGACGTTCTGTCACATGGTGTCGCTCCTCCTGTAAAAGGGTTTTTGGAGCAATGGGGACATCTGTTGGCTAAACTCCTACTGTAACTGTACCTTATTCTTGTGGAGAACTATACATAAGATACTTTTTAATTTAAAATGTCAAATAACAACTGTAAATAGGACAACCTTAAAATACAAAACATAAAGGAAAAAAAAACATTTTCAAACTGAGAAACATCCCCAATCCACAACAGACCAAAAGGAAAGATTTTGCCATGTTGGGGGCAGTTAAAGCTGTTTTAAGCTGTACTAGTATGTTGTCTACTCCGTGTCTGTCCTTTGTCCGGTTATGTGTCGTGTATGCACTGACGCTTTTACACAAATGAAGTTTCTGACGGATAAATAAAGTTATTTAGATTCTTTTTTTTGATTGATTGATTGAGTTAAAACGTCTGCTCTGGGTGGGAGGCTTACAGGTCCTCCTGCAGAGTATTTCAGAGGGTAGATGGCGAAGTGGATGTGCAGGTAGAACTCCAGCTTCTGTGCCACAGGGTCAAAGTCCCGAACATCGGATGGGATGTTCCCGTTCCACAGCTCAAAGAACACTTTGCAGTCCCCGTCTTCAAAGGAGCTGAAGAGGTCTTTCTGTTAAAATGAATTAAGAAGGGCGATGGCAGTTCAATGGCAGCACAGGTAAGAAGTAGAACTAAAAAACTACACTAGTCTGGACTTTACCTGTATGATTAACGTTTTAGAATTGCTCAAGATGCTCCCCGAAACCTTCGGAACTGGTTTCCCTTTGGCCTTGCATTCCTTCTCAAACTGCTTAACCGTTTCTTCAAATTCACCAAACTTGAGAAACTGCAGAATAGACAAGTGCAAAACAGAAACACAAACGTCAGCTGTGTACGGAGTTAGTGCAGAAGACAGAATTCCATTTAAGCTCTTGGGTTTTCAAAGACAAAATACAATATGATCCAGTTAAATTACTACAAATGACTATGCTGGGTTATTCAGTTAAGGATTTATTGAGGATGAATGAATACATACCTCCTTAACCATTCCAAGAAGATCTGCTTCATAAGCCAGAACGTCCCCCATATCGAATGTTCTCTTGGTATTCATACGCAGATTCTAACAGAAAATTGACAGGAGTTATCGATAGTTGCTGAATCAATAATTACAAGTAACAGCTAGGTCTTAGAAGCATAGCTAGCTAATCTGTGCGGTAGTACGAGTCACCAAGTTGTGCATATCAAGTCAGTTTGGTTGCTAGATAAAATCCGACTAATTTTGACAAATGTCTAACGTTAACATTAGTCAACGCACATAAGTGCAGACTGCTAGCGAAACTGAACAATAACGTTAACTTTTATAACAGGTAATTAGCAGTCTCGTTAGCATACGTCGCAAAAGACGTCGTTTCAAATCAAAACAGCACAGCTAGCTAACTGCAATACAATTTTGTTCTCCAGCTTGCAAGTGAGCGTTACATATATTACATTTAGGTAACAAATGGCTTGCTAGCCAGGTAGGTAGCTATTCTATTAGCTAGCTAAAGTTCGCTTGGAAACTATATACTTGACATGCTACGAATACAACTGAATGCTAACTCTAGCCAGCTAGCTAGCTACCTACCTACCGTTAGATTTCAAGCCAAACATGCAAGCAGGTTAACGATGGGTATCTTACTAATAATATGCATGTTTTACCACATATAACGTAGTATAGCTACGACGTAGCCGCATCAACGTTAGGTAATGACAGATCTAACGTTACTTAGCTATCGATAACTGAATAAAATAACCTTCAGATTTCCTAATTAGACCAGGCTAAGTTTTATTTTGCCACAGTCGGGCCTTGATCAAAAGGTTTAGATTGCTAGCTACATAGCCCCAAATAAGACTTGTGAAATTGCATTACCTTTTCCACATTGTAGTCTCATCAGAATATTAAATTTGAATATATTTACCACGAAAATAATATTAAGTTCATATGATTTTGCCCATTGCAAAGCTGAAACGTGAACACCCACATAGCTTGCCAGCTAGCAACCATCAATACGGAAGACGCTTAAAATAACCCCCTAGCAACAGGATCATGTCAGACAAGCTGCCGTAAATCTGCTGCAACTGCAGGAAGAGCGGAGCCAACTGTGGATATCGGTATATACAAAAAAATTACGCCGGTAGCAAAATAGCTTGCGACATAAGTACGCTCCAAGATGTAAAATATGCACTGCTGCTAATCAAACCAGGCTAAACAATATAACCGACTGGAGAAAAATACAAATGATAGCTAATTAACTCGACTGCCACAAATTGAAGTTGCAGACCTTATGGCTTTGTATTGTGGGTATTGTAGTCCACGGCTAATTCGAAATAACTTAACGTTCACTATCACGTTATGGCTGCCTGCTCTTGGACGGTGGTATGTATCTGATTAGCGAGCTAACTGGGTTTTCCTCATAATCACCCCGAAAACATATGTAGTGTATACAAAATGAGAGGAACGCGAAAAGTGGGAAAAGAAGGTGTTTTTGTAGGTCCCACTGACAAGTACTTTTGATCAGTACGAAATGCTTGAAAGCGTGTCTGTAAGCTAAGGTTAGTCAGTCCAGCTACGTTAGGCAGTTAACATATGTTACTCTGGGATTGCCGCAAATAAGTTTTCGATAAATTAGCTATATTTAGGTCAATTAAGGAAGTTTAAACTTGTTGCTTCGGTTTGTTTTGTAATAGAACGGTGGTTAATGCTTTCGTCCGGGTATCCAGCTAAGTTGCGTGCACTGCAAATAAATAAATAGCCTACATGTGCGTGCAATATGTTCGTTGGGATATGGAAATCATTAATCTGTCTGTACATATCATTTATCATCTGTCTACGAGGACGTAGCAGAAGTCATTCGCAAGCTCGCTAGCCAAACGTAACAGAACTGCAGCTGGCTGGCCGCCTTCTTTCAAGTGCAGTCTGCTCGAGAAAAGCTTCAACTGGGTAACTGTCGAATTTTTCTTTTTCAGAACTGTACAGAATGTCTGCCGTTGGGCTGCTTACACGCCTGGAGTGGACAAGTAAGACGATGACAGTTGCACCGAGGTGACCGTGGCGAGGGCGAGTACACAACGCAGAAGCCAGTGGGTCCAGGCATTCGTATAAACCTTCTGCACAGAGAAGTGGGTGACTGAGTTTGACTTGCCGGCCAAGCCCAGATTAGCTGATGTATGGCTTGTTCCTTCAGCTAAATACGCCATCAGGGGACCCCGGTGTGCAGGAAACCGTGCTCACACTTCATCCCCATCAGTTGCAAAAACAGGATATTTGTACGCGTCCGTGCCTGCCATGGGTTTCCTGAGGATCCTCTCTAGCACTATGGCAAGGATGAGTACCTTCAGATCTTACCAAATGGTACTGCTCTTGGCAGCCGCGCTGGCCGTGGTTGCCTTCTACTACTTTGGTTCGGAGCGGCACAGTTTTTCCAGCACCACGAAACGCATCAGACAGTCCCAAGCTAGCCAGAACGCGAACCGAAACGACGCAGACCTTTCTCTAGACACCAGACCGGAGCACAAGGAATCGAAGATTGCTTTAGAGGCAAATGACGCCGCGCGACAGGGGGACGCGAGTCCTGCGTCAGTTGAATACCACGCGCTCATGATGTTTACCAAAGTGGACAAGAGTAGGGGGCTGCAAGCAAAATTCCAGGTAGCCGTGAGGTCCATGGCGAAGCACGGCAGCTTCCTGGAAGGTGAAGCGCTCGTGCTTCACTTTGTGAGTGACGAGGCCAGCCGAGAGCTTGGCGAGAAGATGCTGCCCGAACTGCTCATGGACGCGACCTTTCTGTACCAGGTAGGTCTGGAACGGTAACATCGGGTTGTGTGCATACCTTCCTAAAGAATGGACACATGGTTCAGTGAGTGATTGAAATGGATGGTGCTTGAGGTCTTGTCATTTTAAAAAAAATGTAGACCACAGAGGAGATCCAACTGGTGTCACCAGTTCACTCTTGAAACTAGCTGGCAGTACTGACTAGCAACCCAACACCCTCTCGTGTCCACCTGATTTATGACTTGAATGCACAACTCCAGTCCTGGGCAGCTGCAGTGTCTGCAGGTTTTTGTGATTCCCTGTGAATCGACAGAAGGTGTAGGCTTTGGAAGTAAGTGTGAACTCTCTAGCCAATCAAGGACTTAAATTAAGCTCTTAAGTTCTGAGGCAGGTCCAAAAACCAACATGCATGCGTCCCTCCAGGACTGGAACTGTACACTCCTGATTTATGATAGACATGAAGTTTTACTGAAGTACATTTTGCTTTAATCTCCCATATCATAAAAAGTAGTCAGTGAATATTTCATTGTTCATGTTTCAAATTGCCCTGTTATAAATGTTCTGATTCACATTTGTCATTTTTAAGAACTTGTATATATATATTTTTTTTAGCTAAGAAACATGTGAACCAAAGTTAAAACTCAGTGGAGTGATTGACTAGGTTCTGGGGAATCTGAGTAAATGGGTAATCTACTGATTCCAGTATTGCTTTATGGTAGCGAATAGCTGACATTTTAGTGATAAGTGATGGAACATTGTTTAGAGTGTATGGTGCAAACAGTAGTCACGGGTTCTCTTCAGAACGGAGTTTTTATTACGTGCAGTAAAAATGACGGGGAGACAGACGCATTGAAAGAGCTGCAGAATAGAAGTGCGCATCAGGTCAGAGATTTTATCACCTTCCCCTGTTTTTTAGAACAGGTTCGGTTTATTGTTGCCATGGAAATTGCGGCGATAACCATAAAACATTTCCTTTGTTCGCTCGGTATCCCGACCGTACATCAAAGTAGCAGTCATCCACTTCCAATTCAATTCGGTTTTTATTTGCGAGGCTTTTCTGAGAAACTGCCACATATAAGCCTGGTGACAGTTTGACGGTGGCCTGAACACCCAAACGGAATTGAGGTTGTGAAAAAAAGACTCCCCAGTGCCGAGGGGGAAAAAATATGAGGCAAAAAATCTCTCTGCCGTAACCTGGCTATAGAGGGGGAACCCATCCACTTGCTGGCTCAGTGTCAGGGGTTAAAGTTAGGTTAGTCTGCCGGGTAATAGGTGAGGTGATGGGGTATCTGTTGGAGTAGATTGCCGGAACGGATGGGCTGGTTATAGCCCTGCTGATAAAGAAGAGGGAGGCCAGGCTCCAGGCAGAGGATTGTGTGCATTTATCTCCAGATGGGGAGGGATGAGGAGATGCTTCTGGGCCTCCGGGTTGTAGTGACGTGGGCAGGAACAGGGGGAGGGGCCTGGGGGGGGTGGGGAGGTCAAAAGCCCCATGGAGGAGACAGACAGATTTCATGCCAAAAAAAAACAGAACCCAAGAACTGGTGAAATACAGAAGTGCATTCGAAGCTGCAGCTTTTCTGCAGATTCAATACCAAAGAAAGACTCTGTGGACAAACACAACTGAATTGGAACAAATTGTATAATTTTCAACTGCAGCTGAAAGGAAATGGGAAAAAAAACATGGTAGTTTCCACTGTTGCAGTAATGCATTCAGAAGATAATTTGCAAAGGAAAATACAAATCAAATAACCAGTTTTCATGCTAATCACATACCGATATAAATGCATGATGTAAACAAAATTGCTGCTTAAATTAGTGTCCGCTGATGGAGCAGAGTGGAATTGAGAGCTGATGGCAGCTGGTCAATGGCTCCATGGGTAAACGTGATAAACACCTCTCTCATTGCGCTACTGTCGTTCAAGTCAGCAGTTTAGCATTTGGTTAAAAGTTTTTGGTTCACATGGTTAAAGTTATTAGCCTGCAGGTACAAATGGTGCCATAAGTTACCACGGTCAATTATTTGAGCCTAAAGACCAGCCTAATTAATTTCATCATCAGTTAGGACCACCAGTGTCCACCAGGGGGCAGTGCAGGCTTGGTAAACCGGCATCTGGGAATTTCCCCAACACGTTAATCTATTTCACACAGAGTAACGGAGTCGGACCTCATAACCTTTTAAAAGTGCTCACGTTGTCCCGGTTGCTGTGTGGAGGCTGTAGCCTTTGCATCAGTATTTGGAGATTTTCGTGTTTGGGGGGGGGGGGGGGTTGAAGGGCCTGAAATTTTCCTCCTGACTTCAAAACCCATCTGCCACTGTCAGCCCCAGAGACAAGGCGGCAGCTCTGATGGTGCATCGAACCAGATGCCTGTCGAATCTCACCTTTCAAAGACTCTGGCCGCCGGCCTCGACTCTAAACTCCCATGAGCCTCAGCACGGCTTTTATGTAGCTGTAGCAGTAATGGCAGAATGAGATCTCCGCGGGTGTTGATCTGGCATCTAGCATGCCTTTCATTTTGGTGTCCAAAGCTGTGGCAGTAGGCCGCCTTGTTTATTACTGAAAGTCCTTTCAGCTCGTCCAAAGCGCCAGAGTGCTGAAGGATGTCCCAATGGGGTGTGGTCAGGGTGTCTGAGCGGAGTCGCGCGATTGGTCCTGTGGCTTGGATGGTGGGCGGGTTTGCTCAGCTCACGAGAGGAGGTTTGGAGGCACTGAGGCAGATTACCTCATAATCCGACTCACATCCACATTTACACAGACACACACACACACTCACATCCACATTTACACAGATACACACACACACACACACATCCAAATTTACACAGACACACAGCACACACCACACTCAATTACATCAACACATGCGCACACGCTCACACCACACATTATTCACACATGCACACACACACTCACATCACATTTACCACATGCAAATACACACGACACACACACACACAACACACACACACGCATACACACACACCAGTACACATACAACACATGCCACAAATACACAGACACACACACACACGCATACACACCACCATGTACACATACACAAGACATGCACATCACACAACACACACACACACATCACACACACCTGTACACATCACACATCAGGCCAAACACACAACACACACACACACGCATACACACACACCCAGTGTACACATACACACATGCACGTGCACAAATACACACAGACACACACACACACACGCATACACACACACCCAGTGTACACACACATTGCTTTTGGACGGTGGAAGGACGGTGATGTAATGAGAGTGGGCTGTGACATTCTGTCTGATAATCCGGTAAACGGCCCGTCTGTCGGCCATGTGGGGCCGGAGATTAATGCGGCTTCATCACAGGGAACCGCCGTAGCGGTGTTCTGTCATTGGCTCATGCAGCGGATTAGATATGGCACAGAACTGGGCTTGTGGGGACCCACTGTAGCTGGGTCATATCATTACCTCATGCAGGGGATTAGATATGGCACAGAACCGGCGGGACTGTAGTGGGATCTTAGCTCATGCGGTTAGTAGCCAGAACGGGCTGGACCATGTAGCTGTTATCATTAGCTCATGCAGGGGATTAGATATGGCACAGAACCGGGCTTGTGGGGACCCACTGTAGCAGGGTCATATCATAAGCTCATGCAGTGGTTTAGATGGGACAGAACCGGGCTTGTGGGGACCCACTGTAGCAGGGTCATATCATTAGCTCATGCAGTGGTTTAGATGGGACAGAACCGGGTTTATGGGGACCCACTGTAGCTGGTCATATCATTAGCTCATGAAGCGGTTTAGATGGGACAGAACTGGGTTTGTGGGGACCCGCTGTAGCTAGCTCATTAGCTCATGCTGCATTTAAAGGTGGTGATGCATGAAGTATTAATTTCCCTGGACTCTGAGCAGCTGAAGTTTAGTCCACCGTGTTTGTCCACATTTTCTCGCCCCACCGACTCTGGGAGAGAAAGTGAGTGCCGTCTGATGAATGTGTTTCGTGAAGAGTGTGGCCATGCGTGAATCTCGTCCTCCAACATGAACCACTGAATTTGGAAAATTCCGAAAAGCTGGAACAAGTATGTGGTAATGAAGTCGAAGGAGGCATGTTTTAATCTTGGCAGCTGAAAATCTTGTCACTTCAGATTTAATTTGTTTGCGCAGATATTGAAAGAGAACATTCTGCCAACAATTTATCTTGGGAGAGGGAGATGGGAGTTAGGCTGGATTCTCTAATGCTACAGCGAGACCAGAAGTGTTCCCAGAAGACCGGAACAAACAACCCGATTAAGACTCAAAAAACAATACACTTATTGTTTCTTCAAAATGACTGTCTTTAGAAATTTGGGTAAAAAACGCAATTGACTGTTGTTTGCTTTTTACAGACTTAATCAAGTTGCCCTGCCTGGGAAATTCTGTCCTTAAAGCATTCCTTAAAACGCATTTATGAGGAAGTTCTTCCTCAACGTCTAATTTGAGTGGCTCAATTATAAAATTTTATTTTGAACATTTTCATTTGCAGTTCTTCCTAGGCTGTTGCCATGGAGATTAGTTTATGGGGTTTAAGGGAATAGGAAAAGGAAATTAATCTAGAAAAAGTAATGATAGAAGCAGGTTACTGGTTTACTTCACTGTTTTACTTGTATTAAAGTTTTGTTTTCAAAATGAAGCCTTACATAGCTTTGCATTTACCACACAGCTCTGTACAAAGTTCTGAGAGTATTTGCCCTCTTGCTCTTTCTGGGGTATTAAGCGTCAAAGATGTTTACGGAGGGGGGGGGGGGGGATACATCCTTTAAATCCCAGCTGTTTTTTTTAACAAGTAGGGTAACCGAAGCAAATAGGGTTGCGCTACATATTAATAAACCTACATCACCATAACGAGGTAGTCCAATAGGATTAAGGTTGGAATCGTGGAGCATATTCATTCATTAGCTGCCAGCGTCTAGTTTTAGCCGACTTCAGCAGTTACTCTCCGCGGCTCCTTAAGATCATTCCGGAAGGAGGTAGTGTGTTATCTGAAAAAATTTATGTCAATAAAATATTCCCGCCCTAGACCAATCTTGGCTTCTTTGATTAGGTTGATGAGAATTTTGGCAGATATTTTGTGCACGACTGTGCTTATCTTATCGACATAAGTAATGCTCCAATTTCATTTCGCATATTTGTCTTCCCTGACCGTGAAAGATGTGTCCGGTATGCGATATGAAAGTTATTTAAAGTTTCCTCCCTCCCTTCTTTGCTTTTTTAATATGCTTTTGTCAGGGATAAATTAAAGTGCTCCACAGGACTGGCACCACCAGTCTTCCTTCAGTAGATGAGAGGAAATTATTGTTTTTTTTTTTTATAGCTTGCAGGGCGGTGTCTTTCTGTGTGTGCTCTTTGTGCTAATTACATCGTGAAGTGCGGACTAACTTTATAATGCGGGTCTATAAATGGAATCCACGTGTCCCACATTGAGATGCTTATGTCCATGTTTTTGTAATGGTAGGAAATGGGGTGCTTTGTTTTAAGGAGAGGGCCGTTTTCCTTTTCCCCGTTTGGCACGTAGTTTTGGGGGTAGCAGCCTTCCTCGTGGAGCGCAGGACTGGAACGCTGGGCGCCCGTCCCGTGTTCGATAATCTGGCGGGCCTGCGGCCGTGGGAACTCTTGTTTCGCATGATGAAGCGTGTTGCTTGTGCATGGGCACGGTGCCGTGTGGGCGCGCTCCCTGACAGAACGCGGGCTCGTGTGTTTAATTATTCATCGTGGAGCAGCGGGGCGCACAGAACCGGCCTGCGTAAACTTCGCTTGTTCTCTAAAAGCCCCCAGGGGTCCTGTGCATAGAAGGGGCAGCAGGTCAATAACAGAATTAATATCGATCTGAGCCCTGCTGGAGGGACGGAAGGCCCAAATCTCACATTCTGGCTCCTGGGAAGGGGCCTACAAGGGGCCTACAAGGAGCCTTTGGTCTGAGCCTCATGGATAGAGTGGTCTTCAAGGGGTCTGCTTTGTGAGCCCTGTGGGCAGAAGGCCCTGTGGCTGTACGGTCTCCTGGGAAACGTCAGTAATGGAACACGCTCAGAGAAATCAAATCAAAGCCTACGTAATACCCCCCCCCCGCAAAAAAAACAGTACTAGTAATGTGCAGGGAAATCAAATCATTGTGAAGAGAAATACGAGGTAAGAAATGACGGATATTTTTGAGTTTGTGGTCATGGAAACAGCTCGTGCGGCATTTAAAGTGTTGGGTGGGGAGGGCCAGCCTTGCGTGCGGTGTCCTTGCGTGAGGATGCAGGGTCCCGTGGGGCAAATGAGAGGGTGGGGGGGGGGGGCACTTTCCCTTGCCAGGGTAGAGAGGGGGGAAAAACACGTTATTGAATTCATAAACTCCAGGGCATATGGAGGAGGAAGAGGAGGAGTAGGGGAGGAAGATGGGAGAGGTAACATGAACAGGAAGTGATGCGTTGTTTGGGCTTCCCCCTCTCTGCTGGCACACTTTAGCTCAGATCAAAGATTCAAACCGAAACTCTCCGTGAGATGGTAAAGACCCCCCCCCCCTCAACACCCACACCCACACCCACAAAAAAAACTGCTTCTTTGAAGCTCAGACTCTCAGACTCTCTGTGGCCTCTCTCTCTCTCTCTCTCTCTCTCTCTCTCTCTCTCTCCGGATGCATGCCGCTGTGCTGGGAAGGAAGTGCTGTTGTTGTTTGCGTGGTGTGTGAGAAGTGGCTGGAAACGGCATCCTCCGCTCTCTTTTCTCTCTTTCGTGTTGTTCCTGTTGTTCTCTCGCTCTTTTTTTAGTCGCTTACAGTAAACGGGTCCCTGAAGCCCTCGCGCCGCTTTGCTGTCGGACGCATTACTGTTGTGTTTTTCTGGTTCTGCGGCCGCCTCTGTGGGACGGGACGGGCGTTTCTGTGAAGACGCCTCCTTTCCGTTTGACTTCTGAGGGAAACCATAAATGAGGGGGTGGGGTGGGGTGGAGGGGGGGGTGGGGGGGGAGGTGGGTACACGGGTACACATTTTCAGAGTTTAAGCAGGAGCCGAATGTGAGAAGTCTTTCAGCTCCTCTGCAGCTTTACGGCACCCTACGACTAGAACCACTGGGTCCTGTGTGACTAGTCTGCCGTTTTTTTTCCAAAGAGGAATGTGTTTTTTTCGCACTTTTATCCAGCGAATTCACGTGGAGTTTCTCCACCAGTTGGCGCTCGCAGCTGTAGTTCCAGTACATGGATGGCAGGGGGTGCGATAAACTATGTCTCATTACAAAACACAAAATATCTCCACAGTCTACAAACTACAGTCAAAATGGTGGGGTGTGGGCTGCTATGCCAGTAGCACTGAGGTCTAGAGGCAGGGCTAACCAGCCCTGTTCCTGGAGATTTACCATCCTGTAGGTTTTCACTCTGACCCTAACAAAGCCACACCTCACTCAACTGCTGGAGCACGGCTGCCCAACCCTGTTCCTGGAGATTTACCATCCTGTAGGTTTTCACTCCAACCCTAACAAAGCTGCACCTCATTCAACAGCTAGAGATCTTGTTCAGTTGCTAACTAGCGGAGGTGTGCCAAATTAGGGTTGAAATGAAATTGTACAGGGAACAGGGCTGGGCAGCCCTGGCCTAGACAATGCAAAAAAAGAAGAAAAAAATGTGTTATATGGTGGCACATGAAGTGCATTCATGCAGATGCATTTTTTCAATGACTGTAATTTGTAATGCTGTCCATCCCTGTTCCTCGGTACTGCAGCGTTTGACGTTTCACTGCGTAGGCGTTGTAGTGCAAAACGCTGCTCCCTCAGTGATGCGTGTCACCCGCTTTAGCGCGAATGCTAACGCAGGCCTTTCCGGCGTAGCGGGCCGGCGTAGCTGAAGCCTGTCAGCGGAAGGGTGGAGACTGCCGCTACGTCTCGAACCCCACCTCCAAAATCTTTAGCGGCCGCTCAGAAATTAAAGTCCCGCGTGACCACAGTTAGCCTCCACCGTCTGCTCCCCGATGCCTGAGATATTAAGGCACTGTGCTGCCATTTAGTGTACCACTGACCACTTGAGTAAGTAATTACTCCAGCTCCAGCTTTGGGGCTTGCAGGATCCCTGAAACCCCCAAGTGACAGCCTGTGGGGAAATTGTCAAACTGAGAGGTTTTTAAAAATATTTTTGTATTCATGGTGTATCAGTCTTGCAAATGATATCCAAGAGAAAACTCTCGTCGAAGAAATTTCTTATGTCAGGTGCAACTATGTGATTAGAATGTTCTTATCTGAACATTCTAATGCTGATGTCACAATCACTGCTGGTGACTGAAAGCAGTGGAGTTCTAAAACTTCCCAAAAAAAACCTTCTCTTCAGACGGTTAATATGGTGTTTGCTATTGATAGTGGTAAGACTGTGGTTAGTTGTGAGTTTGAGGGTGAGGCATATGTTCGGAGTGAGATGACTGTACGTCTGTATAACATAGGCAGGGTTTTTCCACTGATCTTCTCTTCCCTAGAATCCCTTGTGTGTATCAGCCAATGAGAAGTGGGCTGTGAGAACTGACCCCCCCCCCCCCCCACTGCTCTGATATCTCATCAGCTGTGAAAACCATTCCCGCCTTCCAGGAATTAGGAACATTTACAGAGTATCTCTTTCTGTTTTTTTTTCTGGAGATTCTTAGAAGGGAAGGAAGACGGCAGGAAATTAGCAGCTTGTGCCCTCCCATGATGCCCCCTGATAGTGAGACGAATCGTGAGGCTCCGGTCTTGACGTGGATACATGGACCGCGTCTCCAAATCCAGCTGAATCAGACGGGTTCTGTTCTGGGGGGCACTTTTCCCTCCTTTTTTTGGTGTCTGAACTGGAAGCTGAGAAGCAGTTCAGAGGGGGAAAAAAAGGCATCTGTTTGGTGTTATTGTCCGTATTTCACTTTTTTTGGGGGGGGGGTGTCAGGAGGAGTCGTAAATCTTAAAGATTTTAAAGTAGCCGTAGCCCTTTAGCCGTTAGCGGTGCTCCCGGCGGGGTTAGCGTGCCGGCCCGCCGGCGTCTCTCTCTCTCTCTCTCTCTCTCTCTCTCTCTCTCTCTCTCTCTCTCTCTCTCTCTCTCTCTCTCTCTCTCTCTCTCCCTCTCTCTCTCTCTCTCTCTCTCTCTCTCTCCTCTCTCCTCTCTCTCTCTCTCCCCCCCCGTTCGGCCGCCCAGCGGCTCGGGGGACACATTCCGGGACGGGACGCTGTTTACCGCCGCGGGCCCCGCAGCCGCAAATCCCGCCGAGCCCGCCGCCGGGGGAACGGTCTCCAAGACGACCTGAGCACAGCCAATGGAGGCCGTGTGTTACAGGCGCTCTGCAGATCGCTGCCCCTAATCAGCGGAAGGGCGTTAAATCCCATTCCCTTTATGGCATAAAAGCACGTGCCTGCAAGCAGCACATACATATATTTCTATTTAACAGGTAAACGTGTCAAACTATGCTGTTGGGTCGTGGTTGAGGTTGGGTTTAGGGTTAAATGCTTATCCCCCTCTCAGACTTGTGTTAATTTATGCTGAGGGTTGCGTTGAGTGTTAAATCTGCTCCTTTGCGCAGGAGAGCCAGGGGGCCTCATGAGCACATCTGGTATCCGGGGGGAAGCCTGCGTTGCAAAGCCGGGGAAATCCTGCGATCACGCGTCCGAATTCCTGGGCTCTCATCTGAGAGGCCGCGGAATCCGCGAGGCCTGAGCAGAGAGTTTGTGGGGCCTGTGTCACGTCAGCCGACCGGGTAGAGCAGCTGAAGTGTGGAGAGGACTGTTCATACTGCAGCTGCCTACCGCTGGGCAGCCCTGTCCTCCCAGTGCAGCCTACGTCCAGTAAAACGGACATCGCCGCTCCTTATCTCCTGGATGGAGGTGCTAAGATGGCTGCCCAAAGAGAAAATGGACACACTCACGAGGGCCAGGTTAATACTGGTTTAGAGAGTGGAGATGTGCTGCCGACTGAATTATTTACTGCTCATTAATGGTGAAAGAAAGCTGCTAAAACCAGAGGCTACGCAAAGTGTGATGTTGTTAAATCAACAGAATGAAGTGTCAGATAAAGGAAGTGAGACGGTAAAGAAATGTGAAACGTTTAAACAGGAAGGGAATGAGGTTGCTTTAAAATGTTCAAGAAACAACAACAAGACATTGACACACCGACAAGTGCAAATGTTGCAAAACGGTGTCTGTCACACAGGTGTGGATCATCCATTAAGCAAGCAGATGACTTCCCAGCATGCACAGGGTCATATGTAAAAAGTGCTGAACAGGCCCGTTTGCCTGTAATTATGGCTCGCGTGACTGCAGGTGGGGACTCGGTGACTTTGAAAGAGGGGTGATTGTTTGGGCACGTTTGTTCGGTGACAAACCTGCAGGCGGATGAGGTGATGCCATCGTGGAATTCTGAGGGAATGACCTCATCGGCTGAGGGCGAGTGTGGGTGAAGACACACCCCTCAGAATCGTAGTTCTGCGCGTTGATCGTGTATTTACACTGAGGCACGATAAGGTCCAATGCGAGGCAGCGAACAGTCATCTGAGGACCGCTGGCTGCAGGAGTTCTCTATGCTCTGCCGAGAGAGAAACCAGTTTCATTTAAAAAACAGTGGACGTCCCGCTTGCCATGGAGTGGCCCTGTGCTGTTTCTGTTTGTTTATATTTTTGTTCAGTACCTATTTGTAACACTATGTTTATGTGACCACGCAAATTATGACCACTTATTATCACTTATTTCCGGTTCTCTGATTCACATTATGAATTTCCTCCGTTTTTTGTGATACATTGTTCCGTGTTCTAGTAAATCAGGGTTGCGTCGCAGCTGTAGATGAGGTGCGCCCATGCTAATTGTAAAAGCGTGTTTCTGTTTGTTGGCACCGCATGTATAAGCACAGCCGTGCAGAACGTGATTCCTTCCTTCCCAGACGCTGAATAATTCATCTTGAATGGCTCTGAGGTAAAACGCCCGAGGTATGTCCAAAAATAATCTGTTTATACATATTTCACGCTACGGCACCGCGTGTTCTCCCTGGCAGATGCCCAGGTGCTTCGCCGTGGGTCTTTTTTCTTGGAGCGACGATGTGTGAATGGCCACCGTGGAAGAGCGCAGCGCTTTCACGCTCGCATCGCCGGACGAGAGCAGCTCTGCCCTGTCCCGCACCCGTCTCGGTCCTCCTTCGGGTGAGATTTTAGGATTTTTGGGTTGACCGTGGTACAGCTGTCAAGATGAGCCCCTGAGATTTACACCCTAAAATACTAATGCTAATACAACAAGCCACCCATTGGTAATCCATTTTTTAAGTGGAATTTACTTGTCACCAGTATTCTTGATCGTACTGTACAGGTGTTACTTTTCCTAAAGAGGAACCTGTGTAATAAATATGAATGGTCTGAAATTCTTCTCGTAAAAACCACGAGCCCGTGATTGTACGTGAACCCGCTGTGGAATTTTTATGAGACCCGTGATGTTCTAAACTCCTCAGTGTTCTCCATTAAAAAAAAGACTGTGCCGTGATTGGCTGTTTTTTTTTCTCCCCTGGCTGTGAACAGCAGCCTATTGGCAAGTTTGCAAGTGTGGCAGTGGGAGATGCCAGGCTCGACCCCCAGAGCACTCAGTGGATCGCTCTCTGTGTTTCTGTGATCGAATAAAATGTTCCTGTTGCCTTCTTCGCCTACGAGAGAGAGAGAGTGAGAGAGAGAGAGTTGGTGTTTCTCAGCTTTATGGAAACGCTGGTCTATTTTGGGACGTGTGTGAAGAAGTAAGAGTATTTTTAGCCTTGTTTTGAGGCGAGGGAGGGTAGAGATTAGGACTCAAACCTGGTCATCCTGGACGTGTGGATTGATCACTCACAGCCCAGACTGGTGTTTTTTATCAGAACACTGGGCTGAACACAAACACGCTGTTGTGCTGTTGCCTGAAGCATGCACGAATGTGCCAGTTATTTATGTATTTATTATTTATTACTTTGGGAACTGCAGATTACATGGGAATGTGTGGTTAACTGTTGTTTGTAATCTTCTTGTACTAATCTAAGGGATGCAACCTTATCCGATTGTGGCCGCTGCTCTTCGGGCCAAATCCCCCCCCCCCCCCCAACAGCAGAGCTCTGGATTAGTCCTGGCTTATCGGAGTCAGGAGAGCCTTTTGGTCTGGCTGGAAAAGGAAGGTTGAAAGACCTCCTATATTCACTTCATTTTTGTGTGGTTTAAATTTAGCCTAAATATAGTCTCTAGCTCCTGTGTGTGCCTGAACACAGACTCGTTATACAGTACAGACAATGTGATGGACACCGCCAAGCGCCGTGTTCACAGAAAGATCTATTCTGCAACCTCATGGGGACACACACAATCTGCACCCGATTCTGTAACCTTATGGGGACGCACACAATCTGCACCCGATTCTGTAACCTTATGGGGACCCACACAATCTGCACCCGATTCTGTAACCTTATGGGGACCCACACAATCTGCACCCGATTCTGTAACCTTATGGGGACTCACTCAATCTGCACCCGATTCTGTAACTATGGGACCCCCAATCTGCACCGATTCTGTAACCTTTGGGACCCACATAATCTGCACCCGATTCTGTAACCTTATGGGGACCCACACAATCTGCACCCGATTCTGTAACCTTATGGGGACCCACATAATCTGCACCTGATTCTGTAACCTTATGGGGACCCACACAATCTGCACCCGATTCTGTAACCTTATGGGGACCCACATAATCTGCACCTGATTCTGTAACCTTATGGGGACTCCACAATTGCACCTGATTCTGTACTTATGGGGACTCACTCAATCTGCACCGTTCTGTAACCTTATGGGGACCCACATAATCTGCACCTGATTCTGTAACCTTATGGGGACTCACACAATCTGCACCTGATTCTGTAACCTTATGGGGACCCACACAATCTGCACCCGATTCTGTAACCTTATGGGGACCCACATAATCTGCACCCGATTCTGTAACCTTATGGGGACCCACATAATCTGCACCCGATTCTGTAACCTTATGGGGACCCACATAATCTGCACCCGATTCTGTAACCTTATGGGGACCCACATAATCTGCACCCGATTCTGTAACCTTATGGGGACCCACATAATCTGCACCCGGTTCTGTAACCTAATGCACCCGAATCAGGGGCGGCAGGGTAGTATAATGGGTAAGGAACTGGTCTAGTGACCTAAAGGTTGCAGGTTTGACTCCCCGGTAGGACACTGCCATTGTACCCTTGAACTGCATTGCTTCAGTATATAATCCAGCTGTATAAATGGATGCAATGTAAATGTAGGCTACATGCTATGTCAAATGTTGTGTGAGTCGCTCTGGATAAGAGCGTCTGCTAAATGCCTGTAATGTAATGATTCTGTAACATTAAGGGGACCCTGTCTGCTGTTGGAGCGTACGTTGTGAAGGCTTTAAGTAGGCTAATGGAAATGAAGTGATCATTGGAAACTGTATTAGCTGACTCATTGATCTGTTCCCCCGTATTGTTGGGTAGCTATACCGCTACATCCTCTCGTCTCGCATGTTATTGATCGCTCAGAAAGTGCTGGGAGTTTTATCCCCACGGTTGGTGTACAGCGAGACACAGCTCGTCTGATCTTTAAATGTAGCGATGTGTGGGGGGGGGGGGTGTGCGAGATCTCCTCCCCAGAATAGCCGCCGTGCGATCGCGCCCCAGAAGGCCCTCTGTCTCACCCCTCCGCCGGGCCGGGCGGGTCGCTGTTCGGTGGGACGCTAGCGGGGGACGTGTGGACCTCACGCGCCGTCTGTGTGCCCGTGTGCGGGGATGTGCAAAAACACTACAAATCTGACCTGCACTAAAAATAAACGTTTCAGTGTATTTCTGCCCATGAAACTGATGCTTACCAATTCTGTGTGTGTGTGCGTTGTCTGTTGTGTTTGTGTGCGTGCGTGTGCATTGCGTGTGTGTGTGCGTGTGTGTTTGTGTGTGTACGTGTGTGTGTGTGCGTGTGTACGTGCGCGCGTGCGTGTGTGTTTGTGTGCATGCGTGTGCATTGCGTGTGTGTGTGCGTGTGTGTTGTGTGTGTGTGTGTGTGTGTGTGTGTGTGTGTTGTGTGCGTGCGTTGTCTGTTGTGTTTGTGTGCGTGCGTGTGCATTGCATGTGTGTGTGCGTGTGTGTGTGTTTGTGTGTGTGTGTGTGTGTTGTGTGCGTGTTTGTGTGTGTATGTGTGTGTGCGTGCATGCGTGCGCGCGCGCGCGTGTGTGTGTGTATCTGTGTCTGTGTGCAGGTGGTGTTCCATGATGTGAGCAGCCTGTCGGAGAAGCTCCTCCCCATCGTGGAGGTGATGCAGAAGCACTTCAGCGCTGGATCCGGCGCTTACTTCAGCGACGCCATCTTCTTCCTGTCTGTGGCCATGCACCGCATCATGCCTGCAGGTTAGCCCCGCCCCCACCCCGCATCATGCCTGCAGATTAGCCCCGCCCCCACCCCATATCACTGCAGGTTAGCCCCGCCCCCACCCCGCATCACTGCAGGTTAGCCCCGCCCCACCCCGCATCACAGCAGGTTAGCCCCGCCCCACCCGCATCCTGCAGGTTAGCCCCGCCCCCCCCCGCATCACTGCAGGTTAGCCCCGCCCCCACCCCGCATCCCTGCAGGTTAGCCCCGCCCCACCCCGCATCACTGCAGGTTAGCCCGCCCCCACCCCGCATCACTGCAGGTTAGCCCCGCCCCCACCCCACATCACAGCAGGTTAGCCCCCCCCCACCCGCATCACTGCAGGTTAGCCCCGCCCCACCCCGCATCACAGCAGGTTAGCCCCACCCTCACACCGCACCACTTCAGGTTTGTAAATGAATTTGTAAATTACCCCTACATAAAGTAGGTACAGCATGTTTATTGTCTATGTTTTAATTGTATTTCTGGTATGATTTAAAACTTTACTGCCTAGCAGACAATGCAGTGTATCATTGCGACTACTGTTCATAGTTTGAGTTAATTGAGTCCCTCTGCCATCACCGATACTTTCCATATCCCTGGCAACGATCGTGAAATTCTATATATAATGGGTAATATTTCCGCGAGTGAACCACATAGACGTACTTGTTGGTGTCTAGGCTGGGACAGTGGACCAGAGTGCCTCGATCTGGTCCACTTTTCTTTTAAAAAAATAATAATAATAACATCAGTTCATCACTGTGATTCCCATGGTGAGCAACAGGACATTTTTTTGAAGTTTATGTTGAGTGGAGTTAAAAGTGAATGGAGTTAAACTGAGTAAGTGTCAGTCAGAAGGTCAGAGGTCAGTCAGAGGGTCAAAGGTCAGTCAGGAGAGGGGAACATAAAGCATTAGCGTGGCGTTTAGCGGCCGAGAGCTGGACCTCGGGACCGGCCTTGGGAATGTCCCCGAACGGAAACGCTGCTCACCTTCAGTTTTCTCTCCTTCCTCCTCCACCAACAACCAACCGTCTGGGAACTAGAAACATTAGCTGTGCTTCAGTGAAGAGGCACCCCCCCCCCCCAAAAATAAAAAATAATTTAAGTGCGGGACAGAGAACAGCACTCCTCAACACAAGGGCTTCAAGCGCTTGAGTTTTAGGAAAACGATGGCGAGACACACTCATCAAAAAAAAAAGAAAAGAGGAGAGAGACAAAAGTTTTTGCTGTTGTTGCTTAGATTGGATTTTTGGGCGTAGAAGCACAGCAGTCATCATCGTACCGTCCGAGGAAAAGCCGGGGGAGAGAGAGATTAACACGTCTCTGTTATCCTCTGAGGGTTGAGAGAGCCTGGTGCAAGCGAACGGGGGAAAAGGGGGGATTTCTGCGTTCCTTTTTCTCGCTCGCGGTGCGAATCGAGCCTCTCGCTGGATTCACGCTGCTGTGCTTTCCCTTGCTTCTGCTGTTCAGCAAAACAAAAAACAAAAAACCTTGCGTCTCCAAAAAGTGTCATTCTTCAGAAAAGCCAAAAAGAAGACGGCTTCTGCTTCTGCAGTCCATTTACCAGCATAACAGTGCTGGCGTATGTGGGATTCTGAACGGGGTTTTGAAAGTTGAAAAGGTTACTGGGCTGAAAAGTTAGGAAACTTTGACTAAGAGCAGAGCAGGAGGCAACCCTGTGGTTTGTGTTTGACAAAGAAAGGTTATGCAAGTTTTTTTTTTTCCATGCCACAAATGATGTGCATTTCTTTCTTTTTTTCTTTTTTTAACTGCTCTGCGATTTTTTACGTGTCCTTTGTGACAGGATGTGATTGTGGCAGATTTGTAGACAAAGGGTTGAAATTAAAAATTCTCAGTCAGACTTAGTTTTTCTCTCTTCAGCCTGTGGGCATAGTTGCTAATCAGTGGATGCAGATTAAATGCACTTTTTAAATTAATTTAATTAACTCGGTTCATTGTTTAAGATCCTTGAATGAATTGGATTTTAAATTAAATGAAGGTCAACGAGGCTCTTTGCTTGACTGTTTACTTGTTCAGATTCTTTGTGTATTCCACAAACGTTTTTGTTTATTGTACTCATCGAAACTCATCACACTGTGTTACAAAATATCTTCTAAAAACTCTCTCCGTCTGTCGAAGTGTCTTCAATCAATGCAGATTAATTGCTGTCCATTATGCACCGTCCAAATATCACTAGACAGGCAATTGCATAGCTTTAATTAAAATAACCTTTTTTTCCCATTCAAACAGTTGGAAGTTTACTGAAACAGGGTGCACGGGAGCCCAATCAGACTCCGCCTTCTGCTGGCGTGTCCTGTTCAGGCGTTCAGGTGCCCTGCGTTTCCGTCCGACTGCCTGGCCGGCACAGCGAGACAGAATCCACTCCGCTGCTGTGTTAGCATTGCAGATTCACAGCGTTTCCGGGGGTCTGGCTAACACGACGTGACTGCGTTGCATTGCATTATGGGCACTTGGCAGGTCCTGTTACACTGAGTGACTTACAGATTGGAGAACGCTGGGCACTGGGGGGGGGGGACGGGGGGGTGGAGTCATCGCCATGGATACGTACAGCTGCTGGCGTGAGACCTCTGTGTGGCCCCGTTTAGGGCCAGAGCCTCCTGTAGGCCACCCAACTTTTGATCGTAAGTGTTTTTATATTTCTTTTAGAAGATGAAACAGCATTTTAATTTTGTAGTAATCAGTGTAGCCGGTAGCTTTTCCGATGCTGTTGTTGTGTTGTTGCGCCGGTTTGTTTGTTCCACGGTCCCCGAACAAACCTCTCTCCACCCCCCGCCCCCCAAGTTTGTGATTGCTTTTGCTACCTCCATAACCCCCCACCCACCCGTATCATTCTTGTTTAGGGCCACCAAAATTCCTCGAACCAGCTCTGAGTACGTGCGTGCAGCAGTAGGCCCACCACAGAGAAGGCTCAGTCGGCTCGTTCGTAACCGCACTGCGAGGAGCGACGTAGCTGAGCTAACCGACACTTAGCACGGTCAACACCGTCGTCATATCACTCTTAATGCCAGCGCGCACTCAGGTAACCGCAGCAGGGCGGTTTAGAGATTGATAGATAAAGAGGGTCAGGGGTGGAAGATCTGAGCTACGGTACAGTCTGAAGAGATGAGTCATCAGGCTGTCTCAGATGATTTGTCAGTGATTCTGCCGTCCTGGCCGCCATGGAAATTTCCATTAGTTCCACCGTGGTGGGGGCAGGAGGGTAAGGGGGGGGTGGGTGGTGGCGGGGTGGCAGAACAGACAGCAGCAGTTGTGACTAAAACCTCTTATAATGTACATAACCTAATATTATCAAAAAAAATATGGGGCTACAATTTTCCCCGTTCAGAATGAAGGTTGGGTTGGTGAGCTCTGCATGATGTCATGGCAGTTCAGAATGAATGGAACGGGAGCTGAAACTCCTGTCATATCAGATAAATTGCAGTAATCTCGATTCCATAAAAGTGTGAAAATCACTCCGGCTGTTTCCAAATATAGTTAATGCTCAGAGCCCAACCGGCATGTGAGGAGGGGTTCCAGATGACAGATCATTGCGTCTGCATCATTGGTAAAAAAAAAAATTAAAAAAAATAGCATGGAAAATACGCCGGGCGTATTTTCCCCTTATAAGGGGTGGCGATGGCGGAATTATGGCTTTTGGATATTTGCCGTTTCCCTGCAGATGGAACATGTCGGAGAAGCAGGCTAGGAATGCTACCTTCTGCTGAAAGCAAAGGCCCCAGCACACCTGCGATCGATCGAAAGGTGATTTTTCTCTTTATTTGACGCATGATGCACCTGTGTGTCCAGGGCGCTGGACAGGTGTGCATGCCTATCGCTCAGTTCAGTTTGTTGCAAACAGATTAAAATAAAATAAGACTACAGTCAAAGAGAAATTTTGGCGGTTGGTTTTTGAAAGCAGCCGTTGCCTCAGTGTTTCTGGTGTTGGCTGGAAGAGCCACAACTAGAGAGGTTAACAGGTGAAGGATCTAGAGATGAGCAGGTGACGGATCGAGAGATGAGCAGGTGAAGGATCGAGAGATGAGCAGCTGAAGGATCGAGAGATGAGCAGCTGAAGGATCGAGAGATGAGCAGCTGAAGGATCGAGTGATGAGCAGGTGAATCTGCTAACAGTGCTAACGTGCGTTCACTGAGCTCTGTCAGTCTCAGATCCCCACAAAGCGGAGGCATACTGTATCAGGTGATACTGGGAGGGGTGTGCAGAGACAACACCTGTATCTGTCGCCTGTATGTTTTTCGGAAGGGGGGTGTTTTCTATACGTCCCACACTGTTATTCTGTCAATGCAAGCGTCATTGTGTCGAGAAATGCACAACAAAAGAACTTGTTTAATTTTCTGTTTAATGCTAACATTTTTCTGCAAATCTTACCTCTTCAGATATCTTGGTTCCGCTTCAGGACAGCACAGTAACTGTGTGTTTTTGGGTCGGGGTACACCCCTAACCACAGTAACTGTGAGTTTGTTTCGGGGTACACCCCTAACCACAGTAACTGCTGGGCCCCGCAACCACATGCAGTTCCTTCAATGACTGTAACCCCCCTCCCCCGCCCCGTCGCTGTTTCGCGGTATTGGGCAGTGGTTGACAACAGCAGAGTTGTCAACCAAGCCAGGGCTGTCATGGAGAGAGGTGGGGGTGGGGGTGGGGGTGGGGGTGGGTGGGGCGGGGCGGGGCATCCCAGCTTTACCGCACGATTCGGGGTTCGCTCAGTCAGTTTGTAATTGAGGTGTTTGGTACACGGCACCCGTAAGCCTGGCAGGCATTGTGACTGCGTGTGTTCTACTGTACGCCTCGCTGCTGCTGGACTGCCTGGATAATGCATCCCAGGGGCGCAGCCAGACAGCATCCACCAATCAGTGTTGGCGTTGTTCCGCTTCTTATTGCCAACATGCTCCGTGATTGGTTGAGCTGCTCTCTGGTTTTCATGTACAAAAAAAAAAGTGACGGCACCTTCCTCCTGTCCCTCTTCTGTTTTCCCTGAGTGGAGCCGGTCCAGGTGTTGGTTTTGTTGTGACCTTCGACCCCTCTGTTGGGAAGAGATTCTGAGTTCATATAACGGGGGCCTGCCATTTTAAACCGAGCTTAGACCAGCTTCAGATCCCGGCTGATATCACAGTATCACAGGGTCACAGGCAGCTTCCCTCAGAGCCGATTTTTAGCCGTTTGTTTTCTGTTTTTTTTTTTTTTCACCGCAGAAGGGATTATCGAGCCCTGCATGCGGCACATTTACCGGCATTTACCGATTTAGCCGAGCGAAGTGGGGCAGCTCCGGCTTGCGCGTGTTTGTGTTCCCTCTGCCGCCTGTTTGTTAGCGAGGTTGTTGGTGTTATCTCAAGAATTTGCTAATCCGTTACAAAAACCGAATGGATTGTGCTGAGCCCCTTGTTTTGTGTTAAAAAAAAAAAACACAGTTTGTGCGGTACAGAGTGAAATGTTCTCCCGTGCCTTGTTTGTTCTGTCTGTTTGAAGTTTATATCAGTAAGATGAGAGAGGGAGGGAGGACAGCATCCATCAGAAAAACAAACAGGGAAAATTACATTTTTCTCCAAAACTGTTATCTGTTCATAAAGTGACAACATGCCACTTTATGAACAGATAAAGCTCTCTCAATCAGGGATTGTCTTTGGCCTTGTTGTGGGTGTAATCTCTGTGTGTTCAGAATGCGTATTTTGATTCTTGGTTAGTGCAGTTAATGTGCTTTAGTGCTTTGTGAAGTTGGATCTTTACGTGCTGATGGGAGAATGCCGTTAGCCAGATCTGGCCCTATTAATTATATTAATAAGATGTTTCTCCAGAGGATCTAAATGAAGATTCTAAATGAATCTAATGTTGCATGAAGTTTTTCATTAGTTACACATATATAATCAGTAGCAGACAGGGCAAATCTGCATGTTTACTTTAATCCACTTTTTTATTTAATTTTTGGACTTGAGCACTTTGCACTACGTTCAAATAAATGTATACTTTTCTAATCTCAGTTCAAGTATATGTTTTATCTGGAGGTGGGCTGGATCTGATTAGTGGTATTTTTGGGTTGCAAGTTCCCTGCTTCTTTTATTGATCCTTTTTCTACCAATGTGAGCATATCATGTTATTTATTTATGTACTTTTATTTGCTTTCTACATTTTACAACCCTGCTGAATAAAGTATAAAATGGTGACATCTGACGTCTGCGATAAAACTGAGCTATAAGCAACTCCGGTGCGCTGAAAGTCACCAGCTGTTTGTTTGTGGGTTGATTAAATAAACGATCCTGCTCTCGCGGCTGCCCAATAAATTTTGCCCAGTGTAGGCTAGATTTGTGGCTCGTTTTTTTTTTTTTTTGACACATCGCATCAATGAAAAGCTATTTTTCCATGACTGTTAGCAGTTTGTCACTGCCCGGGAACTCTAACAATGAACAGGAATCTGGGAAAATATCGAAACGGCCATAGCCCTCAGCCAACCCGGAGTTTACACGCGAGGCCCTCTTGGTTGGATTTCACACTGCGCGGTTTTCGGTTTTTAGTGAACTATAGTTCCAGCAAACACGCTAATTTGAACGCTTCAGGAACCAAACGAAAATTCATTGCAATTTTAGAGTTCTGAATGGGTGTCTAAATAACATCTTAATGTGTGTATGGCAGTGTCCAGAGGACGTTTTAACCTAGTTTTGCGTAGGCTACCTACGCGCAAACCTGCGCACACGATCTCTGTATAGGCTGCAGTATACGGCCAGCTCCGAAATGGGCTAAGTAACGATGCTGACCTACATCGAGAGCCGGATCAACCCGGATCGGTTCGTGCGTGGCATTGTTGTCAAGCTTCGAGACGAGGTCAGTGCAACAGCGGTCTGCAGTCTCCTGTAACCGCTCCGGGCTGCAGGGAAAGATCCGGAAGCTTAACCAAGTTAGCGAGCTGACCGTTTTTTATTTCTTGACAGGCGACGACGACCTCAGCTCTGTACTGCGAGTCGTTTCGGATGACGCTGTCCATGGTTTGGGGCGCCTTTCCAGAACGACCTGAAAGCGGCAGTTAAACTCCTGCTGAAATATGCGCTCGTAAACCGTACTGATCTGTTTCGCGGAAATCCGTTCAGCAGTGCCATAAGTTTGGCTGTTTTGTTTTTGCTGTTGTTGTAGCCAAACCGCTGCATAAAATGGATTTTTATGAATTTTACGACCCTCTAAAATTTTAAATATTTTATGTACAAGAGAATTTATGTTCCGTTACTGAAACCGAATATACAATATATTTTAAATATGTGTGAAGTTCAAAAATATAAACATTTCATTTTTGTGCATTTGTTTGAATAACAACAATAATTAGAGTATTTGTTCATATATTATGAAGTTCTGTAATACGTAGATAATATATTTAATTTACTATATTTTCAGTATATGGCATTAACATAGAGGTTTGTTCTGATCTGACTCATGGGGTTTGCCAGAGGTCCATCCAGAGATTTTTTTATCTTGCCCCCACTGTCACCAAACCTGTAGCAAAACAGGTTTGACCTGGTTTCCCCTGGTCTGGTCTGGCTTGGTTTGGCCTGGTCTGGCCTCGTTTGGCATGGTTTGCCCTGGTCTGGCCTGATTTAACCTGGTCTTGCCTGGTTTGGCTTGGTTTGCCCTGGTGTGGTCTGGTTTGGCTTGGTTTGCCCTGGTGTGGCCTGGTTTGGCTTGGTTTGCCCTGGTCTGGCCTGGTTTGGCTTGGTTTGACCTGGTTTGGCCTGGTTTGACCTGGTTTGGCTCTGCCTCAGTGGCGGCAGCCATCTTTGTTTCAGAGAAATCACCTTTCTCTGGAGCCTGAAAACAGCTGTGAAATGAGTCGAGTCAACCGGTCAGCCAGCCGGCCAATCAAAACAGCCCTTGGTCCAGCGCGGCCATGTGCTCACGGGGACCCGAGTCTCGCCTCTGCTCTGCCTTCCGGAACCTTCCGGAAGCTTCTCCCTGTAATAATGCTGGGCTGTCCCTGCCCAGCTGGACTGTTGGCACTCATACAGCAACACCTAGAAAGCATTCGCCTTCACGCTTCCTGAGCAAATGGGCAAAACTGTCTGTCTGTTTAAATGGGATGGGTCTTTCTGGAGATTTTATTTATTTATTGTTTTTAAAGAGTGCCATTATTATCAGTTCCAGGGTGTGTTTTTGATTGGACCAGACAGTCTTTGTGTGGTGTGAAGGATATCTTGGGTACTTGCAGAACTTACTGATAACCCGCTAGCGTTTCAGCATGACAGTGGGAGTGTAGGGCATTTTGATCTTAAGCAAGTGTGCGCACTTCAAGTGACTTAGAAGTTGCTTTTACAGCGATGATAGATAAATGCTCTATAGCAATCAGGTCTTCACAGACTTGTGTGTGCGTGCCACTGAGATATGTACTCTAAAAACTGAAATATTTTTTAAAAACCACAGAAACTGGACCACCCCCTTTTAAACTAAGAGCCAGAGTCAGTGTGGCTATGACTCATTTGTCAAAGGTTTGTCAATGAAAATTCACTTGCATAATCATTTTTTTTGTAGATGGCCTGTGCATGTCGTCATGTTAGTATCAACAAAATGTTGATGGCTGCTTTGTTCTTTTTTTTTATTGGCAGTGGCGTCATGTTCCCTGGCTTTGTGTTGGGGACATCCTTGTTTGGAGAGGAGCAAAACGGGCTGAAAGGCAGATTGGGGTCTGTTTTCACAGCCTGTTTGGACAGAGTGTAGCCTGGCCCATTGGCAGCGCGCTCGCCCTGTCCCGGCTTGTCAGTCAGCCCCATTGTCCGTCGGCCAGCAGCTTAGCCTCATCCGTGCCCTGTTCTTTCTGGGACAGCCGCATTATGTGAGCAGTATGTAGCCCGGTAATGCTAGCGTCAGAATGTAGTTTGTGCTTTTTTCATTGTGACAGAGCTGCTTGCCAAAGAGCCTGACCCCAGTCAGCACATTGGCTAGCAGAGCTGTCAATCATGTTGACCCCCCCACCCCCCCCAACCCCCACTCGGTCACTGGCTGTGTGCAAATCAGCCTCCTAACTGCTGCGTTCTTAAAGTATGTACTGTCTACTAAGCATACTGCATACTGTGTAGTGCGCACGTTTTAGTATGCAATGGGAAGAATGCAAGAAATATCCCCATGCTGTTTTCCAACCGTGCTGTGGAATTGTCACGAGACGTCCCGTCCTTGTGCGACCAGGCTGATGTGTGGCTGCTGTTGTTGAAAGGAAACATCAGCTAAGCTGTGCCTCGTTTGTAAAGCGAAGCTGCACATCATATTCATGGGGCCAAAATGTTTTTTTTACTTCCTGAATATTATGCTCTCAAGTGTACTCAGCAAAACCCCCAGAAATAAGGACATTATCCTGGTATTGTCACTACACTACATTTAGAGAATGTACTCAATAGTAGAGTGTGCTGATTGGGACACGGTCCCTCTCTCTCTCCGCTGTTTTTTTTTCCCCCGCCCAGAAATGAAGCGCATCGTGCAGCTGGACCTGGACCTGAAGTTCCGGAGCAACATCCGGGATCTGTTTCAGGAATTCTCCCACTTCCCGCCCGGAGCTGTGATCGGAATCGGCCCCGAGCTGCAGCCGGTGTACAGGTACGTTTCACATTCAGGTGCATACAGGTGTACCCCACACTCAGATGTGCACATGTATACCTGACACTCAGGTGTGCACAGGCATACCCCACACTCAGGTATGCACAGGTATACCCCACACTCAGGTGCGCACAGGTATACCCCACACTCAGGTGCGCACAGGTATACCCCACACTCAGGTATGCACAGGTATACCCCACACTCAGGTATGCACAGGTATACCCCACACTCAGGTGTGCACAGGTATACCCCACACTCAGGTGTGCACAGGCACACCCCACACTCATTGGGGTAGAAGTACACCTTACACAGGTAAGTACAGTGTAGGGGGGTGGGGGTTGATGTCCCAAGGTAGCTGTACCAGAGGGCTGGCGGGTGCACCCTTAGCTGTATTAATGCTGTGGTGCCATAGGCAAAACACTGCTTAAGCATGCCAGTTTCACCCTGAACACATCCCTAAATCTCACCCTGTCAGCACTGCACGACTGCAGCACATTTCCGTCTGCAGCGCGTTCCCTAAACGCCCCCCCCCGTCTCCGTGCTCGATGCCCCGCCATGCCGGAGCACCTGTGGGCTTCAGCCGCTTCAAAAACTGTCAGCATGAAGTGGGGGGAAGGTTTGGGGGGGGGGGGGCTTCAGTGACATTCCCTCTGGCGGTGCCTGTCAGTTTATTCTTTGGAAAAAAAAAAAAATGCGCACGTCAGCGTAAATGCAAATGGCCCGAGGCTCAGTGCAATTACCGGTTTTAATTGAGTTTAGAGCCCGACGCACGTCCCTCTCGGGCGGGCCGGGGGTCTGCTCCGTTCCCTCTGGTCCCTGGGGCGCACGTTCGTGACTCTGGGGCGCTCTGACTGTGCGGACTGCGCAGAAATCCACTCCTGTTTAAAATGCGCTCTGCTCCTTCTCCCTGGTGTGAGAGACAACCCTCAGCGCTGTCAGCTAAGCATTTCCTTTTGTCTTTTACCCTTCACAGAAAAATCTCAAGAAATATTCGGGAGTTCTTGCCAAAAAATCTCAGCGAGCACAAACTGTACAAATTGTCGATACAGCTTTGCTTTGCTCGAGTTGTCTTGTCTTTTTTTTTCTTTTCCCCTCTACTTGTGAGGATGAGGGAATTTGGTCAACCAGACAGAAATGTGCAGTCAGAGGAGGCGTGTAATGCTTCTGGTGTCCCCTAGGGGGCGGTAGAGCCAGCTGCACAGCTGATTCCGTGGCCTTAACCCCACCCTGAGCTCTTCACCTCCTCCTGGACCCTGTTAATGCGAGCCCGCTCTCTCTCTCTCTCTCTCTCTCTCTCTCTCTCTTTCCGCTCGTCTTCCACCCTTGTGAACGCAGCGCAAATCCTTCAGAAACGCTCAGCGCGGATTTCCGTAAGCGCATTTCTGCGCGCTGCCATTAACGCCGATAAGCCCTCCGTGCGCTCGCTCGCTCGCTCTGACCTTGGCTTATGCTAATCGCACCCGGGCTGCTGAATGGGTGATGAGTAAATAATAAATAATGAAGGTCAGAGGTGCGCGTGGTCGTACGCCGTTGCTGATAGGGTGGATATGAAGGCCCACTCTCCTGCCGTACGTGAGAAGTTGTGCGTTTGAGCACAATGTCTTTGTGATGCCAGTATGGAACCTGGGTATAATGTACATATTGACAGTGATATTTCAGTCATAGTGGTCTGGCAAGCCCCTATTTGTATTCATTTATGCATTTAGATTGGTGTAGTTTTAACTCTTGAGCTCTCTTGACGTGGCACATTTCTCAGAAGGGAAAAAGCACAATTTTTTAGTGTGCAGTTCATCACTAAAAACGAGAGAAATGGCAGAATTCTGTACACAGGTGAGTGTCTCTGTGAGTCCGGGAGTGCAGGTGTGCAGAGAGAGAGGGAAAGAGAGCGGTGAGACTGAAATGAAATGTGACCACCCGTTGGCTTCTTCGTTGGCTTTCACTGCAACATTTGCATCTTGCGTTGTGCACCATCTTTGGCCGAGCCCGGGTGTTGGCTCCTACCCCAAATGAGGGGCGTGTGAGGTAATGATAATGCTGCTCCTGAGGGGAGTGTGTCTGTGCCGGATCCAGCCTGGGGGTCCCAAACAAACCCTCCCCAGCATGTGGCTCGGGGGGGTACGCGGGCCACCAGTTGCCATGGCGCGGCTGAAATGTCACGGTCAGGCCGACCTCTCTCCGTCTGGCCTCTGCAGCCGCAGGAAGTGTCCGTTCTGATTTCCTGTTTAATGTTTGGCCTTCCGACACTTCCGCCCTGAGTCTGGGGCTTTCCACACTGCTTCTCCTTCTCATGCTTCTCTGTGTGTGTGTGAGTGTGTGTGTGTGTGTGTGTGTGTGTGTGTGTGTGTGTGTTTGTGTGTGTGTGAGTGTATGTGAGGTGAGTGTGTGCGTGCATGTGCGTGTGTGTGTGTGTGTGTTCAAACTGAAAAAGAACACAGATTTGTTTATGTCAGCCCAGTGTTCCATGCTCTCGTGGGGGGGGTGGGGGGTGGGGGGGGGGGGCGGGCTGTGGGTGACTGACGGATAGAATCCGCCCCCCCAGGGGGTCATATAAACTTTTGCAGGGACAGGGGGTGGCGACAGAGATATATGTGCTTATCACATATCCCGGCAAATGCTCTTATTTTCTCCTGCATTGTAACTCTCTGTGTATAACGGCTTCGGCTAAGTGAACTTAATATCGTGTAATGTATCAAAATTATCGTCTCCTGTGCCTCTCCTCACAGAGCGTTCAGCGGGATTAATAATTTATGTTTCGTTCTCGTTACGTGAAAAGGCAGCCTGAGAATTAATTTTTAAAAATTGTCCGCCGTTTGTTTCGCTCCATAAAACGTGCAGTAAAAGAGGTTTGATTCCTGTCCTGCGTTCCCCTGCCTGCCAAGAGAGAGAGAGAACGAGAGAGAGAGAGAGGGGGGCGAGAGAGGCAGTAGGAATGAAAGGGAAGGAGGGAGGGAGGGAAAGAGAGAGAGACAGAGAGAGAGAGAACGAGAGGGAGGAAGGGAGAGGTAGAGAGAGCAAGAGGGAGGGAGAGAGAATGAGAGGTTAGAGGGAGAGAACGAGAGGGAGGGAGAAAGAGAGAGAGAGCAAGAGGGAGGGAGAGAGAATGAGAGAGGGAGAGGAGAGAGGGATAGAGAGCTGTCTAGGGAGGCTGAGGATGACAGGAATTAAGAGTCCTAACAGAAGCTGAACCCACTTCCCCAAAAGAACCCACTTCTCTGCCGTAGGGAACCCCAGCCCTGGTCCAAATCCTCTGCACAAGTCCAGTACACTCTGCACTCGCTCTCTCACAACCCTCACTCAGAACCCTCTCTCCTAGAGCCCTCACTCAAAACCCTCTCTTAGAACCCTCTCTCAGGACCCTCACTCAGAACGCTCTCTCTTAGAACGCTCTCTCTTAGAACCCTCTGTCTCAGAACCCTCTCTCAGAACCCTCACTCAGAACGCTCTCTCTCAGAACCCTCTCTCTCAGAACCCTCTCTCTCAGAACCCTCTCTCAGAACCCTCTCTCAGAACCCTCACTCAGAACGCTCTCTCTTAGAACCCTCTCTCAGAACCCTCTCACTCAGAATCCTCACTCAGAACCCTCTCTCAGAACCCTCTCTCAGAACCCTCACTCAGAACCCTCACTCAGAACCCTCTCTCAGAACCCTCTCTCAGAACCCTCTCTCTTAGAACCCTCACTCAGAACGCTCTCTCTTAGAACCCTCTCTCAGAACCCTCTCACTCAGAACCCTCTCTCTCAGAACCCTCTCTCAGAATGCTCACTCAGAACCCTCTCTCAGAACCCTCTCACTCAGAACCCTCTCTCTCAGAACCCTCTCTCAGAATGCTCACTCAGAAGCGGTCAGCTGTGTATTCACAGATTTATTATTAACCTTGCAAGCCAAAAAATAAATAGAAATAGGAGCCCAGCCGAGCGTATATAATGTTCTGGAATATTTTTTATTTGTTTTTATTGTAGCTGTGTTGCTGCATTGCTAAAGTGTTTATTGACAGAATGCAACACCGTCACGGGGATTAGAGTTTTGTGCTGATCTGCTGGCAGTGCTGTGAGCTCGTTGGGAGTTTAATGACTGTAATGCCCTTTACGCTCGGTACATATGGAAATCCCTGCGGACCCATTGTGAAATGGACTCCAGTCCGAACAGTGATCACGTGGACCTGAGGTGAAGTGAAACTTTACTTTCGTATGACTCCGTCCTGCAGGATCGTTTTCCGATTCCAGATCCTCACCCGGGTCCGCCTTTACCCCTCTGCTGGGCCAGAACCCAGCCGTGGGACAGGAGGTATAACCCCCCCCCACAGCACCCTTATGTTACTGAGCTAAATGGGATTAGACCCCCTAACCCTAACCCCCCCCCACCCCCTCCTCAGGTTGGCATGAGGTCAATACACTGTACCCTGCCAGGGCCATTGGTCTTATATGCCATGATCTGTAGTTGGCAGTGGTGCCACCCAGCAGTGTAGCAGTACGGTTAGAGAACTGGGTTTGCATCATTCGAGTTTGCAGGTTCGATTCCCAAGTGGGGGGCACTGCCGTTGTTCCCTTAACCTGTCCTGAGCTGCTCCAGTAAAATACCCAGCTGTATAAAGTTTTTTTTTTACGCTGTCAGACCTGCATGGAGTGGGCCCCCCCCACCCCCCGCCCCCCCCACCCCCCCCACTGCCCCCATCCTCGTTCTCCAGGTGATTATACCGCCCACGCCAAACGAGCCGCCTCGCCATTCTGTCTAGACAGCCGCTAAGCCCAGCGCCTTCAAACAGGAAGTCAGGTGCGGAGGGGCGCGCGTGTGGCTGCTGGTGGCGGTAAGGCTGCTGTAAGCAAAGCTGCTGTTCACACTACCCCACCCAACACCACCCCGCCCCCCCCAATCGCGACTCACCACGTTTTCCACACCATACTGTACGTGTGAGAGTGGATCCCTGGTGTTCCTTTTCTGATGGTTCCATGGTGCAGTTCCTCTGGTTTGGGGGCAGTTGTATAAAACCACCCCCCCCCTCCCCCCACCCCCCCGCCTGTGTGCTCTGCGAGTCTCTGCTGCTGCAGCATTAATCACCCTGCTGTATGGAGAGCTCACAGTTCTGACCACCATTTTGTTCCCTGTTAGTCCGGATTCATGGTCTGCCTGGTGAGTCAAACTGGGTTATTTTAATCAGGCTCTTTCAGAGCTCTGTTACCCAGTCTGTTCTTGGAGAAGGAGAAGTGAGCTGTCAATCAGTCCTCCGTACTGCCCAGCACTGGGGCTGAGGGGGTCATTTACATCTCAATGTAAATTCTGGAAATGTGAAATTCAATTAATTAATTAATTGGCAAAAAAGCTTACCATAATTTTTAAGTAATTATTTGAATTTCGATTAATTTTCTGAAATTGGCTGAATTGAAATTGACCCCAGTGCCGGCAGCCTAAATGTTTGTTGCCAGACGCAGGCATCCCCCAAAGTCCCGAACGTAACCTGTCATCACAGGCGCTTTTGAGAAACGCCAGGTCTCATAGGACGTCCTGAGAAGAGGGTGCATTTTCTCACAGAAACTGAATGAGGTGCAGACTGCAGACATGGTGGGGGGGGCCGTGGCGGGGGGGGGCACTATCAAGCCACCAGCAAGCGTTTGAGAGACTGTATCCCTGCTGCGTCAACAGGGAAGACAAAATATACACACAGGGACTGGCTCTGTTGCTAGGGTGGGGCACCTCCTGTTGCTGGGGTGGAGCACGTAATTGTTGCCGGGGGCGACCCAGCTTCTCTTCCAGACGTGCGTGCTGACACAGCGGCTCTGAAAATCACCACCCTGAAACCTGTGTTCATTGCAGCTGCGCTTTCCTCCCGAAACAGTCCGAAGCCCTGTCACAGCCACGCACACCTGTTTCAGAAAAGAACCCTGAGTCAGGACAAGTGCGGCAGCTTGTCTTCAAATTGCTTGGCGACCTCTGAGGTGCACGAGAAAGAAAACTAAAAAGAGTTCTACTGAAAGTGAAAAAAATGCAAGGAGTTTGGAATAATGTTGGGGTGGTTGTGACATCACAATGCCAGCTGCATTCAGCCCTATGACGTCACAAAGCCAGCTGCCCTTAGCCCTGTGGCATCACAGTGCCAGCACTCCTCGGTATTATGACATCACAGTCTACAATATCTACATTGCCTGCCACCCACACCAGTGCCCTAATGAAGCACTAGCTTCTTTCCATTCTCCGGATGTGGGTTCTCCTCTGAAAATGACTGGCAGTAGGGAGCTCATTAGTGGGGGGAGGGAATTTAATTACCAGGCTTCTGGCTCTTCCGTTTTGCCCTCTCCATGTCAGGGGAAAATTTCTCCTGCTTGACGCAGAAGAAGCCGAGCGTGCAGTACAGGGGGAAAGAGATGAAATAATGAACCCAAACATAATCCATCACTGCGCAGTCTTTGAGCTCTCCATGTTTCCCTCAAACACAGCACGCTGAAGATGAATGTGCTGTAGTGCACTTACGAGGACTTGGACAAGGAAAAGGGGGTCTGTCTGACCTCAAAGGTATTCCTTCGAATGTTATGACAAGGACAACGCACTTCCCCCAGAGTTTAATTTCCTCACTTTGTTCCATTGTTTAATCTGTCATAACGTCCTCGCCACCCTTAAACCTCCGTCTAATGGACAGCATTTTGGGCTGACTGAGGTAGTTTAATGTTGAGCGGATAACGGAAGAACCTGTTTTTGCGAAGTCGTGTCGAGCAGCTGTGTCTCCCTTTGATCTTTGTTTGTGGTGTGTGAGCCGAAAGCTGATTGGCTTGTGCCCCCTAATCTCTGCTTCACCTGCTCAGAGACAAAGGCAGCGACAGGTGGGCCCACCTCTGGCTGATTTCCCCCACCCCCCCCCACGCTACACCAGCTTACAGTGTAAACACACACAGGTTGTGAGGACCTCTCACGGGATGCCCCCCCCCCCCCCACCCGAGAGACGGGCTTCCATCCCTCCCTCCGTCCGTCTATCTGTCTGCTGCTGACAGTGCGCTGTCGGGTATAAAAACCAAAGAGAGCAATCAGGCGTTTTGATGCTTACGCGGATGTCTGCGTGTCGGTCGTTGATAACAGGCGCTTCCCTCTAATGGAAGTGTTCGTCCCTGCGTCTCAAACCTTTATTCCCCCTTCCCCCGCTGACTGACAGGTGAGCTCTCTTTCAGCTTTCAGGCGTGCCGTGTCACGTCAGACCTTCAGTCCGGGTTTCATCATCTTCGCCAGAAACCGTTTCGCTTTGAAAATCGTCATGGGAACTTCAGTCGAAAAAATTACGCATTCAACCCCTCCTTTTTCTTTCGTTTTCGCCAAAGGGTTCTGTCTTTGATGTCAGGCCAGCGGCGTGATACAGTATAACAGTTAGAGAAGTGGGTTTCGTAACTCAGAGGTTGCAGGTTCGATTCGTAAGTGAGGCACTGCCATTGTGCCCATGTGCAAGGTGCTTAACCCGAACTGCTTCTGTAAATATGCAGCCACATAAATGGGTTGTGTGTTATAAACCGCTTTGTGCTAGTCCCTCAGAATTAAGAGACTCTGCTGAGTACTGTAAAGTAATTCTATTTTTCCAGAAATGCTCTCGAGTGGGGAAAATCACAAGCATGTGGCCTTGGTTGGGATCAGCCTCGTTACTGGAGCATTTACATGTCACAGGGAAATCAGACTATCCCTCCCATTGAGATTATCTGCTTACAGTCCAGCCAGCTGTATGTGCGGTGGGTATCACAGACGAGCCCTCTGATTGGAGGATGAGAAGGCCTCTCTTGGGTTCGTGTGGGGTCACCAGGGTGGATAGTGCAGCTTGCAGTCCGTGGCCATGCAGTGCTGTGTGGCTAACTGAGAGGCCTTTGTTTGGTTGAAAATGTAATTGGTACAAGCAGGTGCAAGAGGAAGATGGAGGATGTTGTGCTTTCGGTAGGGAATGGGTCTTAGGGCACATGAAGGGTAGCTTTTGTCAGGGTAATAATCCCATAATAGGTTTGGCTGTAGTTGAGCCAAGATGGAGCATAAACTGGTGAGTTTTCTCATGATGAGTTCAGCTGTAGTTGAGCCAAGATGGAGCATAAACTGGTGAGTTTTCTCATGACGGGTTCAGATGTAGTTGAGCCAAGATGGAGCACAAACTGGTGAGTTTTCTCATGACGGGTTCAGATGTAGCTGAGCCAAGATGGAGCATAAACTGGTGAGTTTTCTCTTGACGGGGTCAGCTGTAGTTGAGCCAAGATGGAGCGTAAATGGGTGAGTTTTCAGTCTGTCGCGGAAAACAAGCAGACTCTTGATATCCTGACATGGAGCCAGGGAGCTCATTCCACCACTAGGGGCGCCAGGGGACAGAACAGACGCATTTGTATAGCTGTGCCTGAAAGCTTCTGCCGGCTGTTAAGTTAATTGGCAGTTGGATGGTGATTACAGGTGTGCAGGTAGCAGCAGACGGGCGGATGTGGGATCTCCCCCACAGGTGTGGTTCCTGCACAGTCTCTTTGTGGCCGATGACTGCAGATCTGGTCGTGCTGACTGCAGTTCCAGGCACTAAATTACCTTTGTCTGGCTTGTGCTGGTTATATCGTACGTTACAGAACTGAGCTTTGACTCAGACTGGCGGTGCCACCGCTACGCCTGTCGTGCTCAGTGTCACAGAGCTCTCTGACGTGGGCGTTACATATGTTACAAGGTTACTGACATTACGGCCGTTACTGACATTATCGACGTTACTGATGTTACAAACGTTACTGACATTATAGACGTTACTGATGTTATGGACGTTATGGATCTGACTGGGAGGCCGTTGCTATGGCTCCCCCATCCCTTCCTCCTCTCCAGGGTGGCAGCCCCACTGGCTGTTTTTCCCGTGATGGGCGCGATGCCCATGCGGTGTGCCAGCCTCCCTGGCAGCTCCAGTGGGGAGGAGCCTGTTTCTGTAAACACGGATATTTATCAGCCTTCAGGCCCGATTGCTCTTCCACTCGAGCCAGCCTGCACGTGCGGGAGGCCCCGGCCAATCCGGCGACAGCATGCCAAAACCAGCCAATCCAGCAACAGTGCATAGGAGCTAGCCAATCCGGCGACAGCATGCCAAAACCAGCCAATCCAGCGACAGCATGCCAAAACCAGCCAATCCAGCAACAGCATGCCAAAACCAGCCAATCCAGCAACAGCACATAGGAGCCAGCCAATCCGGCAACAGCATGCCAAAACCAGCCAATCCAGCGACAGCATGCCAGAATCAGCCAATCCAGCGACAGCATGCCAAAACCAGCAAAACTAGTAACAGCACGCCTAAACCAGCCAATCCAGCAACAGCATGCCAGAACCAGCTAATCCAGCAACAGCACACAGGAACCAGCCAATCCGGCAACAACATACCTGAACCAGCCAATGCAGTAACAGCATGCCAGAACCAGCCAATCTGCCGTAAGGGATTCCTGACAGATTAACATTCCGGCATTGGCTGTTCCCTCTCCCTCCCCCCGGTATTGGCTGTTCCCTCTCCCTCCCCCCGGTATTGGCTGTTCCTTCTCCCTCCCCCCGGTGCAGTCTGTTTCTCCTGAGCATCCTGGCAGTGTACTGAGTGAGACCAGGCGCTCGGTAGTGAAGCAGCTCGTGCTTCTGGCTGGCTGCTTGGCGCTGAAACGCAGACGTGGTTTCCCACATCTGCTGTCTGCCGTCTGCAAAGAGCAGTAACAAGCCGTTCTGCGGAGAGACAGCTGCTCTGCCTGTCAGAACCAGCGGCAGGAACCTGTACCTGCAACCACCTGTAACACAGGGAGCAGGTTATCCAGATCAGCAGGTAGCGTGCAATGAGAGCAGGTGGTAGACACAGTCGCGGTTCTGTGACCCCCATTTCACACCCAGCCCGCAGAGAGAAGGTAACTTAGCAACAGGAGGCCAGAAGCATCCGCAGCGTTCAGTCAGGAACAGCCTCTCCCCTGATTCTCCTGTTCTTTATCCGGCCCTACGGTCTGAGCCAGTGTGCTGGGAGTCTGTCTGCTCGTACCCGCACTCCTGTTCCCTGAGCCCCACTCCTGTTCCCCGAGCCCCACTCCTGTTGCCCTGAGCCCCCACTCCTGTTCCCCGAGCCCCCACTCCTGAGCCCCCACTCCTGTTCCCCGAGCCCCCACTCCTGTTCCCCGAGCCCTCCTGTTCTCCCGAACCCCCTCCTGTTCTCCCCGAGCCCCCCCTCCTGTTCTCCCTGAGCCCCCTCCTGTTCTCCCGAGCCCCCCTCCTGTTCTCCCGAGCCCCCCTCCTGTTCCCCGAGCCCCTCCGTTCTCCCGAGCCCCCCTGTTCTCCCGAGCCCCCTCCTGTTCTCCCTGAGCCCCCCCTCCTGTTCTCCCCGAGCCCCTCCTGTTCTCCGAGCCCCCACTCCTGTTCCCCAAGCCCCCCTGTTCCCCTGAGCCCATCCTGTTCCCCTGAGCCCCCACTCCTGTTCCCTGAGCCCCACTCCTGTTCCCCGAGCCCCCCTCCTTTCTCCCTGAGCCCCCACTCCTGTTCCCCGAGCCCCCCCTCCTGTTCTCCCTGAGCCCCCCTCCTGTCCTACAGCCGCTGGCCTCTAGAGACCGGGAGCAGGCCAATGTTCCGGCTGTGTGTCACAGCGCTGTTTGTGCTGGGCTGAGTGCTGCAGTGTTAGGGAGGGGGGGTGGTTTCCTCCAGAGAGGAAGTGTTGATAACGCATCTTAATGGCCGAGATTTCCTCAGTGTGTGTGGCTGCTGTGTGGGACCGGCTCTTCAACCCCGCTAGTACATTAAATTGCATTACAGGCATTTAGCAGACGCTCTTGTCCAGAGCGACTTACACAACGTTTTACAAACACCATTTACAGGGCATCCATTTATACAGCTGCATACATATACTGAAGCAATGCAGGTTAAGTGCCTCGCTCAAGGGTACAACGCCAGTGTCCAACATGGGAATCGAACCTGTGACCTTTACGCTACAAGACCAACTCCTTACCCATTATACTACACCGCCGCCCTCCCCGGCCGGACCTGCCGGGCTCTGCCCCCGGCTCCAGCGCTCTGTTTGTACATGTCAATCACGCCTTTCGCTACGGCAACAGGGAGAACAGCCTGAAACTGAAAAGCGCAGTTTGGACAGAGAGCGTCCTGGGCAGTCCGGCCTCTTTTTGGCTCATGAGCTGCTCTAGGCCACCTGTTAGCTGAGAAGAGCCCCCTCCCCCCCACCTGTTACCCTGCTGCCCCCCCCGCCCCTCTGAGTGGCAGAATGGCCCATCGGTTCCGCGCTGGGGTCCAGATGCACGCCTTCTGCGTTTTAGCGCTCCTCAGTAGCCGAAGCTCTTCAGAGTGGCGTTTCTGAAGTGCTCTGAGTGGCCCTCCAGCCGTACCCAGGCGGCGGCTCTGTGATCTGGAGACACGGAATTGTGGGTAATATGGTTCTGAGTCAGCTGGGACTTCGGAGCGCTGAGGTGAGTGGGTTCTCACTCAGTGCTGGGTGCTTTCAGTGAGGTCTGAGCAGAAGGACCCGCGGTTAATAACAAGTTTAGGTGTCTGGCTGAATGCCTGTAGGGCCTTGTTGAGTAAAGGGGTACAGGCTGTTCTCTCTGACCCCCCTCTATGGGCTGTTCTCTCTCACTCCCTCCTCTATGGGCTGTTCTGTCACACTCCCTCCTCTATGGGCTGTTCTGTCACACTCCCTACTGTATGGGCTGTTCTCTCCCTGCTGCCCAGTATAGGCTGTACTCTCCCACCCCCCCCTGAGTTGTTTGCGCCCCCCCCAAATTTGGACTTTTCTTCCATCCTCCCTTTTCCCTCCTCTGGCATGCGGCTCACGTCCTCCTACTAAAAAATTAACCGCTGGAAAAGATGCTAAATCTCGCCTTGCTTTCCGGAGCCACAACCTTTTAATTTTTAAAGCCCGCGTCCCATTTTTAGCGCTGACGTTACGCAAGGCCGCGGATGCACCCGGGAGTGCACCCCCCCACTCTGTACGCAGCATGGGGGGGGGGAGGGGGGGTTCCCCGACAAAAATACAGCTGCTCTGGCCCCGCCCGCCCCACTGCTTCCCCTTCCGACCCCCCCCCCCCTCCCATTCAGCCACCCACACAGGCAGGGGTGTAGAACATGGAACTTGGACTAAAGTAAAAAGAGCTGTTTCGGGTTTTACCCAACGCGACTGTCCATCTAACTCGCTAACTCAGTAATCCTGCTTCATGAAATACCCCCCTGGTCCCGCAAACAAAACGTTCTTATGCTCCATTCCCCCCCCAAACTGCCCCACCCCCACGTTCTGGGTCTTGTTCCCGTGACAATATGCACAGATGGATGATGAAATGTTTGAAACACATGCACCCACAGCCCAGACTGCTGCAGCTTTTTTTCTGTTTTGTTTTTGTGTTGTTTCCTATTGCAGCTGCAGAAAGCGCTCCACGTTGTGGGGTAATCACTTCTTAATGAAAACTTTTAAGCACCGTCATGGCAACACCTCAGACTCCTTCAGATATAAAGTCAGACATCAGACTGCTCCACCCCAGGGCTGCGTGTGTGTGAGTGCTGTCTGAGCATCTGGGCAAAGCATCCCCCTCTCTCGCCCCCCCATACACCCCCACCCCCCCACCCCACCCCACCCGCCTCTGTTCCTGGAATTTCAGGAAAAACAACTGGAACATCACCTTCCGTCAGACTGCTGGTGAAGCATTCCAGATGCCAAAACTATGATCAAAACTTTTTTTTTTTTTTAATTCCCTCTCCTCTCTCCTCTTTATTCTTCTTTTCTCTGCGGTAATTGCATATTTTTCAAACAGACAATTGCAGGATGCCTGAGAGTTATGATTATGCTCTGTTGCCGTGGAGTCCTCCAAGCGCTTGTCTGGGGGCGGCGGGGTGGGGGGGGCTTTGTTTCAGTACCCATGCTGTTTCTCATTCACTCGGGGCCCTTTTTGATCTGGTGGCTGACTGAAGAATTTGAGTTTTAAAGAGTTGGAGAATGCGGTGAAGAATCTCTCGAATCTCTCCAGTTAATTGCAGCACACCTCAGAAATGCTCATGACTGTAAGCCAATTACACCTGATTTGACAGCACACTCATTACATTACATTACATTTAGAGATCGAGAGAATTCTCCGTTGACCTACCTGGTTGAATAAAATAAGCATTTACAAAAAAAGTAGTGTTATTTACCGAAGTGAAAATATTTGCGATGTAACGATTCAAACGTTAAGCTGTGCTTTCTTTCTTCTGTTTAAACTGTCAGAGCAGCTTCAAACAAATTTTAACAGACATTGCAGTGATTCAGCATATTGCGTGTTTTGGACCAAAAAAGGTAGTCAACTGTGCGTAAAATATGGCAGGAACACATTGTTCTTGGTTACTTGCAACATCTGTCTGTATCCGATTACCAGTGTTTCTGCAAAAATATGCACATATGGGCCTTGGATTTAATAATGATTTAGCCTAAGAATGTAGCAGAGTTGCCCTGAACTGACAGAAGGCTTGGATGCAATACATCTAATCTCACTGATTGATTCAGTGCAGCAGCCAGTGGCTGTGGTTAGCATGCTACGTGTGGCTGTGGTTAGCATGCTACGTGTGGCTGTTGTTAGCATGCTACGTATGGCTGTTGTTAGCATGCTACGTGTGGCTGTGTTTAGCATGCTACGTGTGTGTTGCTGCTGTGTTTTAGGCATGCGTAACTGTGGGTGTTGGCTGTGGTGTTAGCATGCTGCATGTGGGTATAATTAGCATGCTACGTGTGGCTGTGGTTAGCATGCTATGTGTGGCTGTTGTTTAGCCTGCTACGTGTGGCTGTTGTTAGCATGCTACGTGTGGCTGTGGTTGGCATGCTACATGTGGCTGTGATTAGCATGCTACGTGTGGCTGTGGTTAGCATGCTACATGTGGCTGTGGTTAGTATGCTACGTGTGGCTGTGGTTAGCACGCTATGTGTGGCTGCCCATCTCTTTTAGCTGTTATTTGTATTGGAAGCAAACGTTTTTTCCAATTACATACAACGTTAAGAAAGAGCCCCTTTTTTTCCCCCAGAAACCAGACGTCTTGTTTTCTGAAGGGAAGATGTGGAATCAGGCCGGGGTTATGAATCCCAGCCGTGTAACTGCTCGTTCACAGACACGTTAAATGGGAAAAAAGACTTTAAATAGGTCCTGTAGACCTGAGGTATAATCGTATGCTAAGGTTGCAATTACCTCACACTCCTATATAATTGCTGTACCTCAGCTGGTTTAATAATAGAAGATTTCTTTTTTTTTTAACAATCGCTGGTCTTAAAAGTGTAGACGTGATTGTGTGTTCAGTTCCTTACCTGTCTGTTACTTAGCAGGCTTAAAGCTAAAGGTAGGTAGTGCTTATTTTATTTGTAATTAGTCTCAACATGTCTGGTTTTGGAGCGAACGAGTCTGAGAAACCCCAACAGAAATGGATCATATTGAAATATAAATATATTATCAGGATATTGCTGCTGTCAGATATTTCAATATATGTTTGGAAAACCTTGCTGTGAAATGTCTTTATTACATTATTGCCACTTAGCAGATGATCTTTTCCAGAGGGACTTATAAAAGTGGAATTTAACATATTTTCCAGAAGGTGTATATATTTACCGTATATATTGCAGTATATTGCACTGTCCATTCTGCTGCTGGGACTGTATATTGCATGCAGGTGTGTCTCCAGAACAGCTGAACAGCTTCTTCATTCCAGGGGTTGAGCTGAAGCTGGTTTGAACTGGTCTAAACTGGTTTGAACTGCTTTGGGTTGCTTTGAGCTGGTTTGAGATGCACCCCAAATAATCTCAGTGGCCATAACAATCCTCCCCAGGCCTGTGTGGTTTATGTCACACTACTTTTTATGTTTAATTTTTTTTATTAGCCTTTTTTTTTTTTTTTTTTGGATTTATTCCCTCCAGCTTGTAAAAGTTTGTGTCCAAAAAGAATCCTTTGTTGCTGGTGCCACAGTTTGTTGTTTTAACCAGTAATGCCGGTAATCTCACTGCTGGCATCGACCCTTTAATTTTTAATTAGCGTATAAGATTTATGAGCGTTTAACATGCTGTCCTGTGTTATCAGGCCGTGAAGGTGTATTCATAATAGGTGAACAATGTTCCGCGAGCCGTTGTCGTCATTTACAGTACGAGATATCTGGATTTTCCCCGAGATTCGGTCCCTTACTGGAAGCAGGCTGCTGTTCGTGCCAGCAGGGCCCCCCTCCACGATGAAAATGTTTTAAAGACCGTGTTCCTGTTTTTTTTTCTTTCTTTCTTTTGTTTAGTTTTTTTTTTTTTTTCCCTTAAACATACTTCAGCTCGGATTCTTTTGGTCGTAAATCTAATCGCCGTTGTTGTGGCGAGTTTCTTTTGAAGTCTCTGTTCCACAGGTCGGGGGGGGGGGGTGGTGGTGGTGGTCGGGGTGGGTCGGGGGGGGGGTGTTTTGGATCGGTGGAATTCCGTGCGTAAGCGCTGGAGCATTCCCGGAATCTGTAATTTAGCGCGGCAGCGGCGGCGGCGTAGAAGCAGAAGAAGGAGGCAGAGATAATATCTGTGCTGGCAGAGGGCATGGGCGGCCTCGCCAGATCTCCCTGAACCTTCATGAGCGGGATGTCCTGCCCCCGGCGCTGTGGCCGAATCTCCCTGAACCCCTCGTGAGCGGGACGTCCTGCCCCCGGCGCTGAGGGCAGCTCGGTGCTTCGGCCTTTCTGTGCGCCGTCGCTTACCGCCATACGTCCATTTAAACCGCGCTTCAGACGGGCCAGCTTCAGGGTTCAGAACGCAGGAGCCAGCACACCAACTTATTGAGTGTTTTATTGCAGAAAAAATGGCCCTCCTTCTGCATTGATTTGAGAGAAAGACCTGTAAATCTAACTGATGAGTATTGAAATGTGAACCTTAATAATATCCTGGCTTGGACTGATGCAGTGTCGTGGGGAAATTTGATTCAATAATACCTTAATTATCCCTAGAAAAGTCTCCATGTCCCATTTGGGGGCATTTAAGTTTGATATAAAGACAATAGCTTGGATGTAGACAACTTGTAGCTGAGTGGTTGTTAAATAGTTGTGGAATGGTCTTTGAATAGTTTGGGAATGGTTGCTGAGGGGGTAGTTAAACAGCTGTGGAATTGTTGAATGGTTGCAAAATGGATCGTGAATGTACTTCCATGTTGTGTGTTTCATGATGGCGCTTCAGATTATTACACCAAGTTTGTTCCAGCCAGTGTGGGGGCAATAGCAGCCTGACAGCAGCAGTTTGGTCTGCTCATTGTTTAAACAGAATCAAGGTGGATGTTTGACTACGGTTTGTTCCCTGTAGGCTTGCTCAGGAACATGCATTGTTCTGGCCCCTGTTTTTTTACATGACTAATCGCTAACTGTTCAGTTCAAGGAGAAACCTCAGGCTGTGGAAATCACCGCTTCGTTCATTATCTGACACGGAGTAAAATAATTATTATTTGAGAAGCGCGGCTGGTGGAGGTGAAATAACTCTGTTGATAAGCGGACGGACGTGTGACCCATGTGTGAGCTGCGTGACTCATGCAAACATGCACTGAGGCCCCCTGTGCGAGGGGCGTGTCACCGCCTCACACGCGTTTAGGGCGTTAACGTGGGTTGCCATGGTGTTCTGTGAGATTTGGAGGGTGCAGCATATACACGCAGATGCACACACACACACACACACAAATGTTCACAGACACACATGCATACACAGACACACCGAGATGCACACACGCAAACATGCACGTATACACACACACACACACACACACACACACAGACTTGCACATACACAATCACATGCCCACATACACACACACACAGACTTGCACATACACAATCACATGCCCACATACACATGTGCACGCACATATACACACGCACACACATATATACACAGATACTCACGCACACACATGCACGTGCACACACACACACACACACACGCACACAGGCTGTGTAGGCACAGTCCCCCTATCTTCCTCCAATTTGGTTGTAGTTTTTTAGTTTATAGGTGCAGATAGAATTTTTTTTTTTTTGGGTAGGTATTTTGTGTTTCGTAACAAAACACATTTTTAGATTATTACCCACCCTTGGGGGGGTGGGGTTGATTTTAAATTTCTTGAAAATCGTAGATTTAATCATTTCTGTTCGACTTCCACGCTGCAAACTTCCCTGTGAAAATATGGCGGGTGGACGGGAAGGTGGTTTGCGGGGGCGCGGGGGTGGTTTGAGGGGACACGTGGGGGGGGGGGGTGAGTTTACTGGGCTGAATCGCTTCTGGTGATGAGCTTAATTAGCACAGCCAGACCGTGCTGTGCTCGGCAGACACCGGGAAGAAAAAACAGATTTTTTTCGCCGTACAGGTTGTCCTCGGCGACGTAAATACTCCTCAGACGTCAGAACGAACGCGTGCCCCCACGCCCCGGTCGTCGCGTCTGTTTACTGAGTTATTTAGCCGACGGATGCGAGAGGAAGTGAGGAAACGCGTGAGCGTGGCATGCGAGGAGAAACGCCGGAGCAGATTAAACCTCTCCGTGCGTCGCGGTCCCGATGCTAATCAGAGGAGACGGAACAGCGTCCCTCGCTGCCTGTTCCCAAACAGAAGGTAAACATGACGTTAGGCCCCCGAACTGGCCAATCAGATCACCCGTCCCTGTGTCAGGTGCTCTGACCCTGTCGTCCCCGCACCCTCCGTACCCTCACACGACTCCCCGGTCAGTGGAGCTCAGAGCTTAAATAAATTTAATGTGTTTAAATGAATGTGAATTTGATTAAAAAATCCTCCCACAAGGACACTCGGAGATCACGTCCGTCCGTTTTTTTGTTTTGTTTGTTTTTTGTGTGATGTTTTTGCCCTTATTGACCTCACACCGGGGTACCCAACGTAAGCGGCAGCTGACTTTTTTTTTCGAATGCTGGGTTTACTTTGGCCCCCTGCATTTCATAAACAGTGTAATTTTGTTCAGCTTAAGAGGACGGTGGTTGCCCTAACGCTGATGGACAGGAGAGGATTTTTATCTTTCTTACACAAACACTTGCAGAGCTCTGCCTGGCCCCTCTGGGGATCCTTCAGCAGTCCGAATAAAAACAGTGACGATGCGTGTGTGAGTTTGCGGGCGATGCGGGAACAAGCGGGGAGTGTAATTTGCTGGAAGATATTAAATTGTGAGCAGATGTCCTGGCGGGTATGGGATGGGGGGGGGGGGGGCGGCCTTTTTTAAAGAGTTCCTAGTCCCCACGCTTCGTTCACGTCCTGTTCGAGTACATCCCGTACGCTGGCGTTGTCTGGATGGCCTCGATGTTCATGCCCGCCAGTTTGGAGTTGCCACTCCGCGCTGGTCTGCATAATCACGCGTGAGTCACTGCGTTCCGCATAATTATGAATTTTTTTTCGGTTTTGTTTTGGAGAGAGGGGTTAAAACGGCAGGGCCAATCTTCACCTCCAGGGAAATGAGCCACTTAAACAGTGACCTGCTGACTGGCAGACTGCAGATCTGCGTCCCCTGTGTCCCTACGGACAAGGCTCACAATAACACTATTCTGGGGGGGGGGGGGGGGGGCTCAGATGGCTGTGTTGTGTGTGCGTGCGCATCGGGGGGGGAGAGAGGGGGGTGGAGATTGCCCGTGAGCGCTCTTGGGAGTATGTGCCACGCGACGCGACAGACGTCAGACTCCGCTTGGTTACTGTCACTCAGGGAGAGGGCCTGGAGGCTGCGGTGGGACACGAGGGTTGTCAGAATTCCGCTTCTGTTTCACGCGGCTGAACGCGGTGTCCCTGCCGTGTGCTTCTGTGGGCCCGTTCAGGCTGCATTCAGTCAACACCGGTCCTGAACGCAAGCGTTGACTTTTCATTCAACCAACTCGGTTGAGTTTTGGATTCTGTGACCACTAAACACTGTTCATGTGAAGAAAAAATAAAGAAGCTTCTTGCCTTTTATTGATCGTCGAAGTTAAGGACAAGCGTTGATTGAATCCGGGCTAAAGGGCTCACGGCTGTGATTGAATCTCAGCCATAATCTCCTCACCAGCAGCGAAGACACTTTAACAGATCCCACCTCAATACCGCTGTGTAACATTTCAGCTACGATCCGATTCAAATCAATCCAAGAGAACGGCAACGTCTCTTCGGCAGGCATGAAACGTTTGGTTTTCGGTTTTTGCTGATTCGTTACTGATTTTGTGATGGATGGGGACGCTGCGAAGGGGGGGGTATATTTCCCTTTTGGGGGGGTGGGGGGGGCGACGCTGTTGCCAGCTTATGACCCCCTTCACCCCTTCCATTCTTCCCATAATGAGCTGTTGCTGGGCAACAGGGACAGGTACAAGCTGGCCAATGCCCACCACCCCCCCCCAATATGTTACTGTTGTTTAGTCCGTCCGCCCCCTCCCTGAAACAGGCACATTAATGGTACTTCAGCACCCGCAGGACAGCCACAGAAAAAGCATTTCAGCACATTTATCATCATAACTGCCGCAGAGAGACTCTGCACTATACCGCTCCCATCTCAACAGAGCGCAGGATCGAGGGATGAGATTCAAAAAAAAAAAATTTAAAATATGGTCACATGATTTTAGAATGCGAGGATGCGTGTGAGAACACACACACGTGACTGGATGTGCTGACGGTGCTTTGACCCACTCCAGAGAAATGACTGACAGGCCGACAGTGGGGCTATACAGGAGCGTCTGTCGGAGTGTAAAACCTGTGAGACTGTGTGAAGCTAGCGTGGTACAAAAAAAAAAAAAAAGATATGTGTTTGACAGATTTTTACATTGGGGAAGATTATGACACTATAACCAAGGCAAGCCAGATCCTCCAAACTATAACGTAATTAATGTAGTGCAGTTTCTGATTTTACGAATACACTGCATCATTCTCTTAGACCCCAGCCCTGTGCTGCTTGTGTCTGATGCATCCCATCCCCATGGTAAAGTCAGCTATAGAGCACAGTCCAAACACAGCCTCACCACTGACCTCCACAGAGCCAACGCAGCACAGTCCAAACACAGCCTCAGCACTGACCTCCACAGAGCCAACGCAGCACAGTCCAAACACAGCCTCAGCACTGACCTCCACAGAGCCAACGCAGCACAGTCCAAACACAGCCTCAGCTGACCTCAGACTGTGAAGCAGCACATAAAACATGTGCTTCAGCACTGATCCTACACAAGCCAACGCAGCCAGTCTCAAACTTACGAAAGCTAGGGATTCTGACCTCACAACCACGCAGCATTCTCAGACCCAGCCTCATGCTTGGTCTGACCTCCATCAGAAGCCACATGAGCACATCCAAACACAGCCTCAGCACTGACCTCCACAGAGCCAACGCAGCACAGTCAGAACACAGCCTCAGCACTGACCTCCACAGAGCCAACGCAGCACAGTCCAAACACAGCCTCAGCACTGACCTCCACAGAGCCAACGCAGCACAGTCAGAACACAGCCTGACCATGTCCGAGTCCAATGTCACCAGTCAAAACAGCCATAAGCATTGACCTCCCACCCGAGCCACTGCAGCACATCCAATACACAGCATCAGCACTGCTCATCCAGAGCCAACACACACAGCTTTACATTGTAAAACAGCTGACTATTGTACATGGGTTCCATTGTCCCCAGTCCTACCGAATCGAACTCACCTTGAAAGCCATTCCACCCACCTGTGCTCTCTGCGGACACATGTGGCATAAGCAAATTTTACTGCCTATAAAGGCTACAGCTGAACAAACTAACTTTTTCTGGACGCTTCTGAGAGTGGTAGTTTATTCAGTGTGAGCGCTGGCAGCATTGGGGTGGGGGGTGAGGGGGCGGGGGTTGGGGGGTTACGCAACGTTCTGTTCTGGGACTTCATGTCTTCAGTTCGTGAGCAGATTTGAAGAAGTGAAGAAAGTGATGTTTTTGTCCTTTTTTTCACGCAAATTGGAATTGGCTTCGGAGCTTCAGGGCTTCGTGAGAGGCTGTGATCGGGGCGGAGACGTTCTTGTGATGTAGGCCAGCGTGTGATGTCACGCCTCTCTGCACCCCGCGTGATTCGCCCAGCGGACAGACCCCTCTGACCACACCCTGCTTCCTGTCGTGCGCGGACAGATTTCAGAGACTCGGGGAAAGCGTGGTGTCTGGTTTGATTTGCTTTCGGGTCCTGACCCGTCCTGTTCTCTCTGTCTCTGTGTTTTTGAAGGCACATGTTCTGGCAGTACCGGAAGGAGAACCCCAAGTCCAAAGTGGGCGAGCCCCCCCCGGACGGGCAGCCGGGCTTTAACAGCGGGGTGATGCTGCTGGACCTGGAGGCCATGCGCCGCTCGGCTCTGTACAACCAGCTGCTGGAGCCGGGCCGGGTCGCCGGGCTGGCCGAGAAGTACCACCTGCAGGGGCACCTGGGCGACCAGGACTTCTTCAGCCTGATCGGCATGGAGCACCCCGAGCTCTTCAGCCCGCTGCCCTGCGGCTGGAACCGCCAGCTGTGCACCTGGTGGCGCGACCACGGCTACGGCGACGTCTTCCAGCTGTACTACCGCTGCGAGGGCCCGGTGCACATCTACCACGGCAACTGCAACACCTCCATCCCCGACGACTGAGCGTCACCGCGGCAACTGCAACACCTCCATCCCCGACGACTGAGCGTCACCGCGGCAACTGCAACACCTCCATCCCCGACGACTGAGCGTCACCACGGCAACTGCAGCACGCCCATCTCTCGATGACTGAACATTACCACGGCAACTGCAACAAGCCCATTCCTGATAACTGACCATTCCCACGGCAACTGCTGCGACCCTTCCCAATAACTGTCATTACCATGGTAACAGAGACTGAGCATGTTTTCATGGCTACATGCCTGTCACCAGTGACTAAATGCATTACCATGGAAACATGCACATCTCTGACAGCTAAGCGCATTATCACAGCAATAGTCAATAGTCTTCCCTGATGACTGAACACAATTACCCCAGCAAACTACAAGAAACCCATCCCTGACAATCCCTGTTTTCTTCACTGTTACATGACGCTAGCTGTACAGGGTTTCAAGTGAACTGTGTTTAACATACCTCTGAGGAGTGTACGTTAGCTGCCCAAGTGTTCCATCTCTGGGGCTTTTAGGAACAGAGATGTTGGAACACCTGGTCACTGTCCCCTTGACATTTTGCAGGACAGACCAGCAGGTCTGGAAGTCAGACGTCAAACGTGCACCGCAAGCTCTTCATCTGAAAGGTCTTCAGTTCAGGCTGAATTTCGCAGCAAACCAAAAATCACCTGTAAGTTGGGATTCAAGTGAAATGTTTGTGAGTCTCAGTCTTCATGTTTAGCTCGGGTGCCTTGAGATGTTCATCCCTGTGCGCGTCTTCATTGCATCTCTGGACTCTCAATCAAACTGTGGGGCAGGTGGGGGGTGGGGGGGACGGCAGATGGGTGGGGGGGGTCACCAGCACGGCGTCGCCGCGTGACGATCTGAGGCGGGGGCTGGCCTCGCGCCAGGACCCGCCATTTTATCCCGCTAACGCCGGCCGCAGGTGAGGATGGCGACGTTCCAGTCACCTCGCCTCTGTTCCCCCCCCCCCCCCCCCCCTTAATCCTCCCGTGGGGAGGCCGGGGGTCTGGCTCCTGCCCAGCTTCTCCTCCATGCTACGCTAACGCGCGCCAGCTGGGCTGTGCGTTAACCTGGTTTATAATGCGCCGGATCCGCGGTACGGCACGGGGAACCGCTCTGAGAACTTCCACAGAGCTCTGAGAACTTCACTCATCTGTCATCCTTTCATTTTTATGTACTGTACACGGGAATGATGGACTCACATAAATAATCAGTATGATAATAAAGGGCTGTATTTCAGTTTCGATGCCCCCCCCCACCATCTCTGTGTATGTCCAATCAGGGGCCGGCATTTGGCACTGTGGCCCTGTGTGATGGTATTGCCTGCTCTAAGTGGGTACAGACAGGCCTTGGGGGCTGGTGGTGGTGCCCTTATGGGGTTTGGGTGCCGGTACGACACAAACGCTCCATCAGAAGCGGGAAGTCAAAGCAGGGGCGTGTCAGCGGGCGTCGTGATTGGCTTGTTCCCTCACGTCGACCCGCAGGCCGATCGATCCGAGAAGGTTCTGGAGAAAGCGCTTCGGGACCGCGTCCAAGCGAGTGTAACGATGGCAGCAGTACGTTAAAAAAATGAAAAGAAAAGAGCAGTGGAACCAAGTGTTGACGTTCTCCTCCCTGGTACAGTTTGCTCAAGTTCTCTCACCTATTTTCCAATAGTTTATAAGGGTCCTGTTTATCAACAGTTTATCTTTGTTACACACAGAATATTTTTAATTACGCAACTTTATAAATGCGCCAGGGGGCTGTTGAGACCCCTGTCGGGATTCACACCACTGAACTTGGGTTCCGCTTTAACATATTTTATACAGAAGCTTTTTTTTTTTTTTTTGCATTTGTTTGCAGTCACGTTTTTTGTGCTTGCTTTTGAATAAGTAATGCATGCTGCTATATACTCCCTTTTTTTTTGGTAACAGTACTTCAGATATCATTGCATGCCCTGTGTTTTTACAACACAAAATGTGATTTTTGGGTTTACAGGATGATTTCAGCACTTGAAACTCTCAAATTTAGGGGGTTTCTACTGAATCGCATGTCTTATTTCTTATTTTCTGTTTTACATTCGTTTTTACGGTTCTTACATTCCCTCTCGCAGTATTCTAAATATCGATGTTTTGGTCAATTTTTTTTCATTAATTTCTGTGCAGAATGTAACCTGTGAAGGCCGTTCTTTTATACACAGTGAACACAATAAAAGCTTTCTCATTTTTTGTGAAATGAGTAGAACAGACTGCAGTTGATTTGTTATTTGCAGAATCTGTTAAAACTGGGATTAAAAATGTACTCTGTGAAAGGTAAAGGTAAGAGATAAACTGAAATGTGCTGTCAGTAACATCATTTAGCTGAATGGGACCATAAAAGCAGCTACCACTGATTCCAAAACACTGGTTGTTTGTTGTGTGTGTGTGTGTGCGTGCGTGCGTGTGGTGTGTGTGTGTGTGTGTGTGTGTACGTGCGTGTGTCCCACTTAAGAAAAATTTCCATTCAAAACAAGAAGAGGACACATTCAGAGGATTTACTCAAAACTTTCCATTTTGGAAGTGTGCCACATGATTCAGAAGGAACATTCGCGGCGTTCCGCTGTGTTTGGAACAGCGTTCCGGAAGGTCACTGCAGATTCCTGGGTTTTCCCAGTGGCTGTCAGCGTTCCTATTCTGAACTGAACGTGACTGAGAGGTGAGGTAAGGTAAGGCTCCCCTGAAATGCACTGTAGAGGTTTCTCTCTTCAATCTCTACCTTAATGTTCTGTTCTCCTTTACCTGATCACTGTCCCATCATCTCAGATCTGTGCTGCCACCTCAATTATACTGTAAATATTAGTTTGTGTCCATAGGCATTCTTAGTAATGATGTCATTTGGAATCCATCACAGAGTTAGAAATTCCGCTATTGGCAGTTGAACTTTAAAAAAAATAAAATTCTGAGCGGTGCTCTTTGTGATAAGGACAGGGCCATTTTGCAATTAAACTATTCATGAACCTAGCTGGGATTCGTGATGAACCTTTTATTGCCACAGCAGTTCAATTCCCTTCCCTGAAGAGAAGAAAAGAGAGAAGAAAAAAAAGCACGGCCTTGAATTAAATTCTCTCAAATGAATTCTAGAGCAGGTCGCTTGTGTGACAGCAAGGCCAAGTAGACTGATGGCACAGATGCATCTTGGTTGTTTATGGGTGAGTCTTGGGCTTATTTTACACAGTCTGATGTGTTCATAAGGGCCTTCGCTTCCATAGTCATTGGCCCACAGTGTGATGATATACAGTACAGGACGTTTTCTTTGCTGGGTAAAAAAAAAAAGATGCTCTGGCATTGATTTGTTAACACTGCATTGTTTTGGCTGAAAGTGCAGGCACACAAATTCCTTCCTTCTTAATCATCCTTTTATTTGGGAAAAGTGTGTGTTTGGATCTGGTGTTCAGTATTGTAGGGATCATTTGAGTTTTGCCTCAGGCATTTTGGCCGTGCAGCTGCATTTAATCCTAATTGACTATTAACTCCTATTAACAGGACCCCCTTCAGAAGAGTGTTAAAGGCTTTTAGATGTATTAAAATATTAAAAACTTCAAATTATTAGCTACTGTCAATAATAATAATAATCCTAGGGGCTGCTGGGTAGCTGACTCGGTAAAAGGGTGAGCCCCGCGGTCTCTGATGGAATCCGGCCCGGTGCCGATTGGCTGACGGCTCTGCCCAGGCAGCACATGATTGGCTTGACGCTGCCCAAGGGATATATGGGAGGGTTTAGTCGGCGGTGTTCATTGGTCATGTGACCCCAGCTGGCCAACCGGGCTCCCCGTTGTTGCTCTCTGCATACGCGTATGATTGGGTCTCCTCCGCCCCCACTCTGTAAAGTTCATTGATTGGTTAGTTGGATAGTCAAACTTGTGGAATCGACCACTGTGTCAGAAACAAATCTATATTGGATTTTTAAAGAATATTTCTATAAATATTCAAAGAATGAGTTATGCACTCAGGAATTTTGGCCCACTACTTGTAGTTAACTAAAAAAAATAAAATACCGGAAACAAGATCTCAACAAAGCACTGCTTTAACTTCCATCTTCATCTTACATAAAAATAGATCCGATTGGGGATGGATTTTAAACGGTCCTCGACTCAAAGCAGGCTGAAACTGGATAGTTTTTTATTTTTTATTGAATTGCGTGGGAGTCTTAACCCAGATCTGTCGGGAACAACCGATTGCCCTGGAACATCGATTTCCCTGCATCATGTGCTGCAGCAGCTCGTGTGAACGACAGAAGCATTTCTCCTGGGGTGGCTTTTTCCTGGGCTGACCTCCCCCGACCTTTCCCGAAACGGAATTCTGCCCGCTGATTGGCTGATACAGTCCTGGAAATTGATCTATTCTCTGCCAATTTCTCAGAAGGCTAAATTGCTTCTATAATGTATAAGAAAAACAACCGTGAGGTTTGTGCCTGCTGTGGCATTCTGTTTTTAATGTTTTTATGTTTTCTTTCGGTAAAGGTCGTTGGGCGAAGAGAATGAAAACCCCTGGGAAGATGTGAAAGAACAGGACCGCGTTTGCAAAGCAAACCCATTCATTAAGTAAATAACATCCCAGCATGCACAGGGTCGTATACGACAGTGCTGAACAGGCCTGTTTGCCTATAATTATGGCTGCAGTTTGGGGACTCGGTGATTGTCTGGGCATGTTCGTCAGCACCCTCGGTGTCAAAGTTGTGCAAGTCGCTCTGGATAAGAGCGTCTGCTAAATGCCTGTAACGTAATGTAATGTAACAGAGACACCCTATCTTGCTGACGTTTCAGGGTGCGCACGCGACGGTGTGCGAGGTGATGTCAGCGTGGAATTCTGAGGTCATGACATCATCGGGAAAGGGCAGCAGAGGACAGGACTCTGGAATCCTGAGGTGTGTATCCACTGGAAGTTTGGGGGGAAGGGGGGGGGAAGAAACGTGCAACAGCACCCAGTTGTGTCAATAGCAAAATTCTTTTGTGGTCCTCACCCGTAGATATGCGTGTCCGATGTGATACAGGCATGTGCGGGGTTGGGGGGGGTGTGCGGGTGGGAGTTGCCCCAGCACCCTTACCCCTTTTGCCCCAAGTGCCCGAGGTGCCCCTTTATTTCAAGTTTTTCTTTTTTAAAATGTTTTTCTAGGTTAGTGTGCCCTTTTTCTCACTATGAGCACCTGCCCATCTGCCCGATCCTGGTGTATATATATATATATCCTTTATTTAACCAGGTAAAACCGATCCTGGTGTGGTTTGCGATGAAAATAGATTTATCTACAGCCCAATACGCGTGTAAAGCACTGTGCTGCCTGCTCTCCCCGCTGTTCCTGCTGTTTCTACAGTGGAGAGGAGGGGGGCGACGTCGGCCCGTTCGTTCTGATATGGGTCAGGGCCGCCGCCCCCAGGGCACCTACCTCCGCGCGTCACATGACCGCTGCGCTCGACACCCCCTCCTCCCGCGGCTGAGTCGGGAATCGACCGCGAACCCCCCCCCCCCCCCACAGAATCCATTCGCATTCTTCATCCTGATTCAATAAGGCTAACGATATTCCCCACGTCATTCCCCCTCGGATCTGGACGGTCCGTGCGTGCCTGGTCTGGTCTTCGGTGCGTCGAGACCCCTTGGGAGCAGGTACTCACGGATTCAGCTGTTCAAATGGATTCGCCAGGCCCCCCCCCCACAGTTATGCTGTTCACAGTATCAACCCCCGGCCACTTCAGTTACAGAACATCTGTCGTTTGTGATGTCGTTTGTGAAGTCTCCTGACAGCAACAGATGTGTCCAGGTAAACAAAACATGACCCATTTCTTTTACGATTGTCTACTCAAGGATCGCACCGTAGAACAGTCGAGTCGTTTCATTTGTGCTTCCTGTTGGTGGTAAATGGTAACATGACCGGTATATATATATATATTTTTTTTTTCTTGCTCTATGTTTGTCACCTGGTGGAGAAAAATATGCTGCACACCTGAGCGTGTTATTATTTTAAAATTAGACCTAAGGATTTTTATAACATTTTTTTTTTTAAATTTTGGTTTCTTCTGCGGAAACTTTTTATTTCTCAAAAAATACACGAAATACATGGTTTCACTTACTTATTTCGTAGAAACCGAAAGAAAGTGTCGGTGATGAAGCAGCGGGGTGGAGACGCAGGCCGAGCGCAGTGCGGTCAGGTCCTGTTACCCCCCCCCCCCCAATTAACACACTTTCGCCCGTCAGTGAACGCGGAGAGCAGCCGGTTGGTTGGTTGGTTGCCATGGACACATAATTAGCCATGTGGCCCGCAGGAGCAAGGTTCCAAATGGCTTAATCCGCTCTGTTTGAACCCAACCTGTTGCGTGAGCTTGGTGTAAGGCTTGAGTGAGCACCCCTGGAGGGGAACAGTGGGTTTTTGGGACAGGATGCAGATTTATCTAATTACCCCTTTGAGCTGAACTGGTCTACCCCCCACCCCCTCCCCCCACCTATCCCACTGAGCTGCCCTTCACTAATTGCCCCACTGCAAGTGAGGTCCCGAGGTAGTGCTTAAGTTGAGGTGAATTAAATTAAATTAGGATAACAGAAACCCACTGAGAATTGTGCCCAGAAATTATACTTGTCTGTCAATACCACTTGTGACAAATTATAATAATTTATGGCCTGAATTGAGACAGTCTCGTTGGTGGTAATTGCTTGACTCCACTTTTGGGCAGTATGGAAAAGTAATTTACTATTGCACGTGGTGAATGTAAAATCTCTCAGCACAAGTATACTGACAGCACAGGACGAGGCCCTTGGGGGGCAGATGTCTTTGGACGAGCCTAGAAAAACAGGATGGAGTTTTACTGCCTAACTGGCATACAGGCTCGACTACGGATTTTTCCATGACGGTACGAAAATGCAGAGTGTATGTGATGAATTTAAAGAATAGATGCGATGTTATATTGAAGGAATATGTCTGTATAGCAAACCTGTTGCAGTTTGTTGCTTTTGTAAGTCGTACATGGTGGAATGCCCCCATACAAATCATTGTAATGCCAGGCAGTTGTCAGACAGCTCTGTAAGTATGTAATATATCCTTCAGTGCACGTAAAAAATTGTTTGGGCCGGTTGAAAACGAACACTAACACTGGAACAATAATCAGCGAACCCCGGGAAGTCAGCCTATCGCTTTAAAGAACAAGACCAGTATGTGGCCGGACCTAACACGCGTGATCCGGCCGACCAGTGGCGTAACTTCATAACTCAGCCGACCAATGGTGTAACTTCATCACTCAGTCAATCAGAAAGGTAAGTCAGTCAGTCAGTCAGTCAGTCACAGACATTCGCGTTTGTAGGGCTGGCCCCGCTGTTGCGGTCCGGCCAAAAAAGGAATAACGGGAAACCTCGCGCGTGCTTTACACCAAGCGAAGCAGAGTAATAAATAAGCAGAATGAGTCGCGTCGCCCGTGTTGTTATGACCGTCTGCTGCCGTGGTTTCCAGGAAAGCTCTGCGCGTTGTGTTTGGGGTTTTAAAACCGTGTCCCTGTTCTCCATGGATTCCGGAGGATTCCGGCTCGCGTCGGGAATGCCGTCCGGCGCATTCTCCGACGGGTTGCAGACAGTTTGTCCTCCCTGCAGGGAAACACAATAATCCACCCGGGAAGGCGGTGACATCACATCTGCACTTTTCTTAAGGCAAGCCCCCCCCCCACCCCCCACGCCCACACCCCACCGGAAAGGGTTTCAGTAACAGTGAAGCGTGTCTAGAGAGACTCGTGGGAGTAAGTGCACGCAAATTAAATGTACATATTTACGAACACTAACACACACAGGGCAAAAAGGAAAAGGAGTCAAGTTTATTCACAATTCTAGGTTAAAGTACTACGTATGTACACTATATATATATATATATATATATATATATACACTGGAAAATGGCGAGCATTGTTGGGGTGAATGGCCTGTTCTCATCATTATGTTATGTTATATTTTTTATCTATATATGTGGTTGCCCATAGGACAAGCATGTTTAATCACAGGTATAGATTATTGCACTAGATGAGTATGTATCTATGGTTGCCCACGGGGGAGCCATGTTTCATCACGGGTATAGATTATTGCACTAGATGAGTATGTATCTATGGTTGCCCACGGGGGAGCCATGTTTAATCACAGGTATAGATTATTGCACTAGATGAGTATGTATCTATGGTTGCCCACGGGGGAGCCATGTTTCATCACGGGTATAGATTAAAGCACAGTCTGTACTTTGACCTCACATTCATTGTTTTATTTCAAATCCAGTGTGCTGGAGTACAGAGCCAAAAAAACTAAAATGGCGTCACACGTCCCAGCAGCCTTCACTGTCCCAGTGCAGTTCTCTGCATGCGGCAGCGGCACTGAGCTGCTGAGCTGTCATTTCTCAGCAGCGGGGGGACAGTGCGCTCTGACGGAGGTGAGAGATTCCTCGGCAGTCGGTCTGAACCTGAAGCGCAGTGCGTGCCTCGTCGCATTTTAAATTTAATTAGAACTTCCCCAAATGGAACTTAAGCCCTGACTGTTCTCCACCCCATTTTTTTTTTCTCCCCAGCATGAATAGAGGAGTTTCTGTTCCCCCCTGCTTGTCTCTGTGGTCGGTTTGGTCCTGGTATTCTCTGTCTGTCCGTCTCTGTCTGTATGTCTGTGTCATGCAGTGTTGTTTTGCAGCGTCCTGTTCAGTGCCCTGTTCCAGCCTGCGCAGAACCAAAGTGACCTGACAATGGAAAGCACAAAGTGACCTCACAAAGAAAAACAGGAAGTGTCACTGACAAGTGTCAGTGACTTCATTTCCTCTTACGGACTCCTAGCTTGAAAACAAGTCATTGTAACAAAACGTCTTGGTTTTTTTTGGTTTTGGTTCTGTATGTGTTCATATTCAGTTCAGTACAGGCTCACTATTAGTACTGATTCAGTTGGTTTTCCATACTGGCTGCATATCAGTGCAATATGTGTTCGGTATTGGTTGAGTATGGGTGCAGTGTTGGTTCAGGATGTGTTCAGTATTGGTTGAGTATGGGTGCAGTGGGTGTGGTCGGTAGGCTGTAAGCTGTAGCTCCTGTCCAATCACAGCGCATTCTCACAGTCCTCTGCAGTGACTGGACACGACAAGACGAGCCTTGCATCGATTGCACTCATCTCTGCATGACAAATGCGCCTACCCTATCATTACTGCTAAGCAAGCATAACTAAGCACGCTTCAACTCCCAGACGCGCAGAGCTGAGGCTCAAAGATACACAGCCCCCCCCCCCCCCCGCCTCCCCCACCCCCACCACCCTGCTTAGCCGTCAGGCCTGCCAGATGCTCAATATGCAACACACCAAATTTCCACAACAACAGTGGCGGTAATATCAGCTCTGGATAATGAGCGCGGATTAGCTCTTAAGACCGGGCTCTTCTTAGCATCCCGTGCAACGGAAAGATGCTCCTTCCAGCTCCTCCAGGGAGGGCCTGGCGTATCTCAGAGGCTTTCTCAAAGGTCACATTACTGGTGTAACCGTGGTTATACTGAAGCACCGAAGCAGTATTTTAGCATTTAATTTTTTATTTCCTTGTTTTTTTTGACCCAGTTTCATCTGTTGTTTCAGTAGTTCTCAGTAAGTTTTTTTATTGTTCCCTGCCTTTCCTTTGAATTACTGTTTTATTTTATGATGTTTTATTGTGTGTGTGTGTGTTTTTTTTTTTTTTTTTTTAAGAGCTTCAAACCTGTGATCGGGAAAGCACTCTGGGAATATTATTGTAAAATTATTACATTTTTCATAACCAGGCGCAGCACACTGAAGAGTAAATTACTTGAATCAAAAGAAATTGTTTCCAAATTTATGCTGTTCCCAGATGAACAGGGCACTGCAGAATCAGCAATAAATTTACTGAGCCGGTAAGTGTGGTAGTGCGACGGTGTGTTTGCGCTGTGTTGATCAAGCCGGTAAGTGCGTCAGTGAGATCGTGTGTTCGTGGTGTGTCGATCGAGCCGGTAAGTATTGGCAGTGTGTCGATCGAATCGGTAAGTGTGGCAGGAAGATGGTGTGTTCATGGTGTGTCGATCGAGCCGATAAGAGTGTCAGTGAGATGGTGTGTTCGTGGTGTGTCGATTGAGCCGATAAGTGTGGCAGGAACTTGGTAAGTGTTTGTGGTGTGTTGATGGAGAGGAGCTGTTGACTCAGCTGCAGTTGAGGGATTTTGTTAATGTTGTGAGTGTGAGGACAATTTTTTTTAACGCTTCTGACACACATGAACTGGGGAGGGGCTGTTCCTGAACTCAGAACTGTCAGAGATGGCGGGCTGTTGGGTGGTGGGGAGAGGGAGGGAAATGTTGACTTGAACTTTTCAGAAAAATCCCCAGTTGAACACTGTGCTGTAATTTCCTGTGGACACAACAGCTCTGCCACAGTCAGACTATTTTAATGCAGGGGCCTTAGTGTGGCTCTGCACTGATTGGCTGCTGACATTGGCTCCGTGGTGAGACCATTAGGGCCCCTGGTGCCAGTTCCTTCCGTCCAATGTTGTGCTTCTTATGCAGGAAATGGACGATTTACTCAACGACCTCATCTCAGAGAAGCCATCAGTGAGCATGCACACGCGCGCGCACACACAGACACACAAACATGTATATACATTCACACACACACACACACACCACACAGACATTTATGTACATTCATACACACACACACACACACACACACACCATACAGACATGTAAATTACCCCACGGTGTTCAATAAAAGTATATCTTAAACATTAAACATCATACATTCACGCACACATATGCACACACACACACACACCACACAGACATGTATATACATGCACACGCGCACACACACACACACTCAGTGCGTGAGTGGATATTTTTCGGAAACCTCCCGGCCTGTGGAAGTTCCCTGGCCGTGTGAATGGAATCGCAGACCCATCGCGGCCGCGTGGCGATTCTCAATCACCGCGTTGTTTCCTCACAGAGCAGATGCAGTCATCCAGGGCGAGTCAAGCCCTTATCTGAGCAAATATTACCCATTTGTTCAGCTGCACACATACTCAGGCACTTGTGGAAAAGTACATCGCTTAAGGGTAGAACCAGCGCGACACATGAGTGTTTAATTTGCAGAATTCTTATTACCAGACTGTGGAATCTCTCTAATGTCAGTACAATACAGACTCCCCCCTTGCTGTAATTGTATTGGAATGTTTATATGATGTCTTAGTTGTGTTAGATGACCGGGTGTCCAGTTAGCGGGGGTGGCGGGGGGGTGGTGGTAAATTAAGGGAGCTTCATCTCATCAACTGTCTAACATAATACAGGCCCTCTACCTCCCAGCTAAACAGTGTGTGTGCACACGCGTGGGTTTGTGTTTGTGTTTGTGTGTGCGCGTGTGCCTGTGTGTGCATGTACTGAATATGTACAAACATTTAGGGTGCACATCACATAAAAGCACAAACAACGTGAAACATCCTGGGCTGGTTTTAGCATTTCTGCCCACAGATAGGGATCATGGCAGCTAATTCGGGGGGGTGACACTTGGGTACCCCCAACTGCGTGGGTGGAAAACAGACTTCTTCCTCAGAGATGCTGCACTCTCTCTCTCACTAAAGAAACAGAGAGCCATGTGTCACGTATGTCAGGTGTACAGACAGCCGTGTGTCACGTATGTCAGAGGAACAGACAGCCGTGTGTCACGTATGTCAGACAGAGAGCCATGTGTCACTTATGTCAGAGGAACAGACAGCCGTGTGTCACGTATGTCAGGTGTACAGAGAGCCATGTGTCACGTATGTCAGGTGTACAGAGAGCCATGTGTCACGTATGTCAGATGAACAGACAGCCGTGTGTCACGTATGTCAGGTGTACAGAGAGCTGTGTGCACGTCAGCAGCCCAAACGATGAAGCCATCACGTGTTCCCTCTCTGTTCTGAGAGGCGAAACGTGTACGGTCGTTACATCCCGTGACGTACAGACCTTTATATAACTTTTAGCCTTTACCGCTTCCATGATTCAGTCTATTGGTCCACAGATGACTGCTTTGTATGTACTTTTGTCACATATATGCTTTGTGTGTGTTTGCTTTTATGCATGTATGTGTTCAGGGACGTAGCTAAGAACTCTGGACTCCCTGAGAGAATATTGCTCTGCCCACCCCCCTCCCCTACCCCCCCCCCCCACCTTTTTTAATGAAACAAATTGATTTTTTTTTTAGGTGTGGCCCCTTGGAATCTTCACCACCTTCCACCCCACTAGCGACGGCCCTGTATGTATTTATGCTCACCATCTCCAGATCCACCGTGGCCATGCATCGTGAGAAGCAGTTCAAATTGAGGCGACTCGTGACTGCTATGATTTCAGTTACTTCACACTGCTTCAGCAAATGTTTAGCAATTTCACCGACACGAAACCAAACAAAATCCTCCCACCCCGTTTTACACACGTTAAGTGTTGCATCAGAACTTGATGTGATGGAGTGACTGCCAAATGTCAAATCGCTCTCACAACATGACACTGCAACACCTATTTTAATATAACATTTTCTTCGCCAATAGGGCTGCATATTCCCCTCGATAAACTCAGGCTGACTTCATGAAAATTTCTCCAGCATATCGAGATCAGGATTTGAGTAGATAAACAATGTACACGTTGGAAAAAAGCGGATAATTATATCAGCTTTTCCTTTACTTTCCAGTGAGATATCAGAATTCAGGGAGTCCACAGACACTGAGTCGCCACAGGATACACTTCAGTTCACTCAATTCAGGAAATGGATGGAAATTCAATTTGTGATTTGAAAAATACCATAGAGTTCTATGAGGATTTTTTTCAGTTTACTCAATTTGGATTTGAGCATGCGTGTGTGTGTGTGTGTGTGCGCGCGAGCGTGTGTGTGTGTGTGTGAAGTATGCAATGAACTGTATGCCAGTGTGTGCAGTGCCCATGTACATTGTGCTGTGTGTTTGCCATGTACAATGAACTGTGTGTGTGTGTGATCTGAGTGTGTGTGTGTGTGGTAGCCTCACTGTTACCAGCACCAGATCTCTGCTACCAAGAGCTGGTATCAGGAGAAGAATCTGTCGACCAGGAGAACTGAAATCCTGCTCTGAATGCAAAGGTCAATCCCCTGCCCAGGATAAGGCAAACAAAACGCATAACATGAAGTTAGCGTACTGAGCATGCTCAGCTCACATCACTTTAAAAAGTGCTTCGCTTCCAGATACTCAAATACCACATTGAGGGGCTTTGACCCAAGCCCTGGCTAGGGTCCATCTCCGCTATGTGTCTGGCCTTAGCACTTGAATCAGCATGAAAAAATTTGGGTTTGGGGATGAGCCGTTTTCAGCGAGTTTGAGCCAATATAGTGTGGAACTGAAAATCACATGCACATTTGGCACCCTTACTGAGTAAATCTGTGGAATACAAGCTTGTATTGGCAGCCTGCAAAACAGAGTAAGATCCCTGACTGAAAGCCATTTTTCTTTTGGATCTGAAATATTAATTATAACGCTTACATGGACTTAATTAAGTTTTTCTCATGTCTGTTTCCACCATATGAAAAACAAAAAAAAACAAAAAAAAACTTCAGTATCCAGCCATGAGTGAATCAGCCAGCCGTAGTCCAACAAATTATGCTGCAGTGTGCATAAACTCTAAATTTAAAATCAATTAAAATTAATATGAACTCGCTCCCCTCCCTCTCACAGAAGACTGGTGGAAATGGTTTTATTTCTGCAGAAATGTTAAACTTCTCACCGTGTTGGGAAGTCACAGAGGAAAAGTGTGTTGGCGTTTTGGCACACTGCCCTGCTTTCCTGCTCCCTCCACGCCCTTAGCGAGACTCCGTCTGCGACCCGCTGTGACTTTGAGGTGAAGCCGTTTCCCATCCTATTATCTACGAACGATTCCTAATCCCATTAGTTAACGTAATAATATAAAGGCGATAAATTGGCTGGAAACAGGCAATTTTAACGGAACCTATGTGTCGGAACGGGTTGCCGCGGTAAAAAAAACCACGAGGGGGTAAAGCCCCTGACGGTCCTCCCAGGCTGTGAGTTACCATAGAAGTATGCCGGTAGATTCCCTTGTCTCATTAGCCGTATCACAGCCGATAATGGGCCGACTCTCCCTAAGAGGCTCGTTTGGATGCTGGAGAACATACTTCTGCTTACAGCGGTCACAGTCAGCGGTTCGCGGCAGAGCGTATCAACCGGCTGTAGCCTCGAGGACGCGCGAGGTATGTCCTCGCGCCGGTTCATTTCCTGCGGTCGCACTTAATTTGACATTTTAAACAGATTTACCGTTCAAGACGGAAACGGTTTAAGAAGCGGGCCAAACAGATTGCGTAATATATATTGTTACTCAAGTAAAAGAACGTTAACATATTTCAAAAGCCAGTGCACTCGGAACACGTGAACGTTCACCTCTTTAAAAAACAGCTAACGTTACTGTGTGTGTGCATGTGGTTCCTTATTAGTCAATACATAATTTTTGTAATTCAAAGGTGTGTGAAAAATGAAGAGAAGGTAGGCCTACAATGGCTTCCCGCCATTTTTCCAGCCTAACAAAAACCCTGGGTAAACTGAAATTATTATTTCATATCTGACCTTCACGCTTGGTTTTATTCTCTGAACCCTTCTTTGAAGAGCTGGTTGGTCTCGTGCTTGATTGCTTGATGTTCTGGATGAACTGCTCCTCTAGATCAAACCGTAAAAGAAAACAAGAAACCAAAACACGAAGATTGCGATTTCCATTTCCCCGGCATGCAGTCTTTGTTAAGGTCCGCATAATTAAAATTTATTGCAGCCGCGTCACATTTCCTCTTTCTTATCCACACAGGCAAAAAAGAAAGGTGCCACACTGGCTCATAAGAGAACACATTCTATTTTTAAAAACATGACGGAGTTTCAGCCAATCTGACCTTTAAAAGATGATCTCTCCTCCAAGAGTTGACAGATGGGGATGCAGTTTTCTAAAGCTGGAGGATCTGAGGAGAACAATTCTATATTTAAAAAATAAAAAAAACATCAAAAAGTGTACAGATGACACCATATTTATAATCTGCTCCTGCCCATGCATATAGAGAGAGGAGCTCCATCTACAACCTTACACACACAATACTACACAAACACACATGCGCACACGCACACAACACTACCACAAACATTACATTACATTACATTAGAGGCATTTAGCAGACGCTCTTATCCAGAGCGACTTACACAACTTTTTACATTGTATCCATTTGTACAGCTGAATATATACTGAAGCAATGCAGGTAAAGTACCTTGCTCAAGGGTACAACGGCAGTGTTCTTACCCGGGAATCGAACCTGCGACCTTTCGGTTACAAGCCCAGTTCCTTACCCACTGTGCTACACTCCGTCCTGTGTGCATGTGTGTGTGCTACACACACACACATGCACACACATAACACTACCGCACACAGGCACACAACCACAAAACAACCCCAACACAATCCAAACACTAACTCAGCAGAACCCAAACACAACCCCAATGTCACCTGAGAGTGGCCCCAGCACAAGCTTCCGAATACCAACACAAACCCAACAGCCTAGCAGACCCCACTAACATGGACTCTCAAGCACAGTCCGGTAACACAGTCCACTATTTATGACTTTCTTTTACATCCTCCTTGTTCTTCTTTTCTTTGATTTTATCACTTTTGTAAAGTCATTTTACACAGCAACCTTTGCAGGAATAGCATCTGGACTTATACGTCATGGCGAAATGATTTCTGGGAAGATGTATTAAAGCTGCACTATGTCTAGAAACGCAAAAGAACACCTTGGTCACCTGCTTATGGTACAAGTGTCTGTTAAATTAGTTAACCTGGAGAAATCTATGTTTGACCATGAACTGCATCAAATCAAATTCAGTTTTGCCATTGGGAGATGAAGTAAAGGCAGGTTGTTTTCTGGTTGTGTCTATGTCAGTGTCTTGTAAATGTATGAAAAACTAAAAAGCCTTTCTCTCTGTTTACAGATCCTTGCATGAAGTGCATTGTTTTAAAAATACCTCATATTCCCTGCTGGCCTGATTTAGCCTAATCTTTTCACAGAAGAGGATTTCTTGGAGGATGTGCAGGATGTCATCTCTAATGATGCAGCAAGGTCCCTGCAGACAGGCGATGACTGCCGTCTACTCATGTACAGTGTCTGTGAGCCTGGCTGCTCTCTCATACAGTGTCTCTGAGCCTGGCTGCTCTCGGGTACAGTGTCTGTGAGTGTGCTGTCAAGCCTGGCTGCTCTCAACCGGGCTGACTGCCCTATCAGTGTCTGTGAGCCTGGCTGCTCTCTCATACAGTGTCTGTGACCTGGTGCTCTCTTGTACAGTGTCTGTGAGCTGGCTCTCTCACGTGCTGTGGCCTGGCTGCTCTTGGGTACATTGTCTGTGAGCCTGGTTGCTCTCTCATACAGCGTCTGTGAGCCTGGCTGCTCTCTCATACAGTGTCTGTGAGCCTGGCTGCTCTCTCATACAGTGTCTCGTTGTGAGCCTGGTGCTCTACAGGTCTACCTGCTGCTTCTGTACAGTGTCTGTGAGCCTGGCTGCTCTCTTTAGTGTCGGAGCTAGTGCTCTCTTGACAGTGCGAGCCTGGCTGCTCTCGGGTACAGTGTCTGTGAGCCTGGCTGCTCTCTCATACAGTGTCTGTGAGCCTGGCTGCTCTCTTGTACAGTGTCTGTGAGCCTGGCTGCTCTCTTGTACAGTGTCTGTGAGCCTGGCTGCTCTCTCATACAGTGTCTGTGAGCCTGGCTGCTCTCTTGTACAGTGTCTGTGAGCCTGGCTGCTCTCTCGTACAGTGTCTGTGAGCCTGGCTGCTCTCTTGTCCAGTGTCTGTGAGCCTGGCTGCTCTCGTGTACAGTGTCTGTGAGCCTGGCTGCTCTCTTGTCCAGTGTCTGTGAGCCTGACGACTCTCTCGTACAGTGTCTGTGAGCCTGGCTGCTCTTGGGTACAGTGTCTGTGGGCCTGGCTGCTCTCTTTTACAGTGTCTGTGAGCCTGATAACACAGTGCAGGGAGTGTGTTTATGTGCTATAACACAGGGAGTGTAGTTGTGTGCTATGACAGGGCATAATAAGTGTGTTTATGATCCAGGTTATAAGCTGTAACAGAGTGGGTTGAGGCCTGGCCAGCCTGCCCAGCAGAGCTGCCTCTCGTTAAGCACCCATCTGTTCCACCTCAGGCGGCGATGTTTATTTTACTAACACCGCGAGGATCAGAGTGTGTTCACACTTACAGCTGTCCCAATGCTCCCACGTGACTCTCGTTTCCTGTTTTCTTATCTCTTTATTCAATGTTAGGGGCCCCCGGAATATGAACTCATTTATGAAATATGTCAAAAATGTCCTCGGAGGGATTTCAGCCCGGAGCCCTCCGCGCTTCGAAACGGATTGTTGAACAAATAGACGCAGAATCCTCAGAGCCCCTCTTAATTACGGGGGATGAATTTAGCTGTCCGTCATCTGAGCGGCGAGATGAAAAGATTAATTGTCACAGACGAGTGCGGATTGACTGACAGGACAGGCTGCTGCCTCTGGCTCTTCAGTGTCTGATTGGCCTGCGCTCTTCAGAATACAAGAGCCGCTCTCTCATCTGGTGACAGCCCCCCCACCCCCCCCCCCACCCCCCCTTGCTATCAGCTGTGGGCAATCCAAAAAACTCTCAGGAAGACTCCTGTTGCCATGGAGATCCAGCCCCACACTTGTTAAGGCAAATAAACACACATTTTGTTGCTTTCTCTTAGCAGCTCGCTCCTGAATTACAGTTATGGCCGGTCGCCATAGCAGCGCAATTTGAAGTTATTGGATTCTGCTGAACAAAAATTTACCTTAATCAGCTGGTGTCAGTGCAGAGCAGCAGTGGAATTGCTTGGAGATTGCAGGTTTGAATCCTAGGTAAGATTTGGATGAAGTTGAAGCAGCAGTGACTCCAGGGGCCAGTAAAATTCACACAGTTCTGATAAGATTTCTGTCAAGAAGATTTTAGAACCGCCATAGTTACTGTGTCTCTGGGTTCAGCAGAGCAGCAAGTTTTAAAACACGCAGCCCTGGTGTAAATGGGACGCATTTATAAAGCACTTTTTCCAGCCACTGCGGCTACACAAAGCACTTTACAATTAATGCCTCTTATTCACCCAGTCACACACGAACACCCTCTCACGCATACACACACACACTCACATACATGCACACATACACACACGCACACGCTCACTCGCACGCACACACACACGCACACACACACACACGCACACACACACATACACGCACACTCGCACACACATGTGGCAAAAGGTAGCCATGCAAGGCACCAACCAGCTTGTCGGGATGGAATTCGTGTTCAGGTCTTTTGCTCAAGGACACTTTAACACTTTTTTTCTTTTTTTTTTTGTCCAGAGGGCCCAAACCAGCAACTCTCTGATTTCCGGACGACCGCTCTACCGCCTGAATTAATGTTGCCAGAACCGCCTGCTCGCGATGGCCTTCCCAGAAACACCGTGTTATTCTGACCGCCTGCTGATGTCACAGGCTGGCTTCTCGTCCAGAATTCCGGACCGACCGCCATAACGAGCAGGACTGTGCTTCGAGCGGCAGGGTAATGGAGTGCGACGGGCCTAAAATGGAGAGGGCCTCGCTTGCGTAAAAAACCACGCTGACCACGAGTACTGCATTTAGGAGACCCCTTTGAGGTTTTAAGCTAATTATCTCAGAGAAAGTTAACAACGTTTGGATGGCATGCAGTTTCATGCGTACTCCGTGCTGAATGTTAACGGGCCACTGTGAAGAATGAATTCTTTCTGAAGTTTAAAACCATAATATTATTGCATTATGGGTAGTATAATGGGTAATGAGCTGGTCTTGTAACCTAAAGGTCACAGGTTCGATTCCCAGGAAGGACACTGCTGTTGTACCCTTGGGAAAGGTACTTAACCTACATTGCGTCAGTGTATATCCAGCTGTGTAAATGGATGCAGTGTAAATGCTGTGTAAAAGTTGTGTAAGTCGCTTTGGATTAGAGCACCTGCTAAATACCTGGAATGTAATGTATATATTTTGAGCAGCAGACCTATAATAGGGTCAGAGGGGAACCACTCAGGCATTGTGGGGGCAAAAACTCTTACATGAGTAGTATGCTTGCAAGACTGTGCTTCACTTCTGTGTTTGAGTGTGTGTGCATTTACATGTGTGTGCTTGTGTGCATGTCTGTGTGTATTTTTGTGTGTGTGTTCACAGGTATGTGCTATAACAGGTAGAACTAATATCATGTGGGGATACGGACTTAGGTTAACACCCCCCCCCCCAAAAAAAAAAAAGAATTCTTACTTCACCAGGTGCACAATTAAATAATTTTACAGTAATGAGAACAGAATCCAGCTGGAGATATACATGTAGAGGTAATGAAAGGCTATCTTTTCCCTTCATAAAAAAAGGTTGACGCCCAAGGTTTCCAGTGAAGCTGTTTATATGCCTATAAATAGTAGTTTGTGATTACGCCGACAAGGCATGGCTGCCTCCTGTCTTGTTAATCTGCAGTGTCTTGGGTTTTGGTTCCTAGAGGTGCGTGTGTTTGTGTGTGCGCACGACCGCACGTGTGTGTATTTGTGTGTCTGTGCGCGTGCGTGTGTGTGCGCGCGCATGTGCGTGACCGTGACTCATTGTCGCCACAGAGTTAAGAGGCAAAGTTGCATCAGCAGTTTTGCTCGGGGCTAAAGTTGCTATGTTAATGGGTTTGAACTACGGGTCAGTAACACACTAAGGACGGCGCTGATTCCGCCAGTTCTACCCGCCTGTGAAGATCCTCATAAAATCAGCGTTCCATCCCAAAAGCTAAAAAAAATAACAAGAACTTAACACGTATGCAAATTCTATATCGCCTTTATCCGAAAAATTATTGCTTTCCACTTCCGGTTACCTATAACTAATGATCAGATTACATCAGTGGGTATTTCATAAATGTTGAAACCAAAACCATCCCAAATCTGGAACATGGACTGAAGTAAAAAGAGCTGTTCCGGGTTTTACTCGATACAGTTACCCAGCTAGCTCCGTAATCCTGCTTTGGGAAACAGGGCCAACTCCAGTCCCGGAAGCAGGTGTCCGCTGGTTTACCGTGTGTTTCAGGAGCAGGAGTGATTATTGTAAGTCACTGATTGGCTATAGAGTCCACACACCTTTTTTCCCAAGGCTTTAATTGGCTGCTGATTGAAAGGAAACCACAAAGTACCTGCAGACATTGTTGGCCCTGCAGTTTGACAGCCCTCGTTTTTTCATGTTTAAAAAAACAATTGAAAAGGGAAAATACCATATACTGCAAATGGTGGTAAGCTGAACAAACATTATTTAATTACGAGCATCTGCCCCCCGCTGGTCGAGCGATAAACGAAGTGTCTCGTCTTGGGCGGACTAGCTGGATTTCGGTTGCACATTTCCAAATCCTTTACTTCAGTTTGAACGTGCCAACACTACACAAACTGGAAAGTAAACTAAATAGTTGGTAGCTTTTCTTTTCTCGTTAAATTGTCCTACTTTTAATGCTAGCCTACGCTGCTGAGCGAGTTAGCAGCAGTAGCATAGCAGTAGCCATTTTCGCAGTTAAAGGCCAGATCAGTTCAAATGCTGTTTATATTTTTTATATCGGGATGTCTAAGAAGGCGAGTTTGCTCCGGTAAAAGGAAAATGAATGGAGCGGAGAGGGAGCGAGGTTGAGCACCAGGAGGACAGAGAGAACAACAGGTAGGTTAATGCTATCGATATGATGTTCGAAAAATAGTGACCCCACCTCCCATTTGTTTTCCGCAAAAATATTCACCCTGCTCTTAAAATGTTTTTTTAAAATAAAATTATCCTCATGTGTTATGCTCAAACATGAACGACACCAAATAAAATGTAACCGCAGTTAAACAGCAGTTAAGAAATAAACATAAATTTGTATCACATTAAACTTATTATTGTGATACAAACACGAAAGTAGATCCTGTTAGTGGTGTTCTGATTGTGTATGACAGTTCAAACTCACTTGCGCGCATAGAGAAGGGCATCTTTGTTTTTGTTTTTTATGTCTCGCTGGTACAGTATAATATGGAACGGGCCAAGGCTACAGACTGGATTGCGCATTGCCGCTACATTCCTCCCTTTTTCTTGTAGCTACAATATGTATTCACAACCAACAAGGACTTCTCGGGGCATGTTCACAGCCCAGACTAAATTCCACATCCACATTTGCCGAGAAAGATTAGTGATGACCTGGGTGCGCGCTGAATGTCGCTGAACGCGTCAAAGCTTCAAATTAATTCGGCGGATGTTGCCGGTGCGTCAAATTGTTATTCTCCGTGTAGAGCTTACAGAGGGTGGCTTTCTGCTTGGTATGCTATGTATTCTAATTGCACAGGGGACTTGAATAGAATCAACGAGCTGTAAATCCTGGTCGCCTGGAACTAAATGGCAGGAGGGCGGCACGCGCGTAAGTCAGCGAGTTAAATCTGACGTGTCTCTTAACCTATTTTGCGCAAAAGCACCTTTCACTCGGTCAAAATAGATAAATAAATAAAAACAGAAAGAGGATTCAAGTTGCTTTGCAGTGAAGGTCAACACCAAAAAAACAGAAATAATTAATGCCTCGAGCCACGTGTCCTGCTGTTCCTGGTACTGTTATTGCAAACACATGGGCCGGATTGTTGTTTGGTCAAATCCTGGAATCTGTGGAATCTTTGGTCTCCACTTCGCGTGCTATTTGCTGAATGTCCAGAATAAATCATTTGACTGCTGTTTTCAGCATGACTGAGCTGTTTTATTCAACAAGTTTCATTTACCATATTATGACAACATACTGTTAATAAATATGAGGGGATTGTAATATTGCCTGCTCGTGTTTTTGTCTCAACACCTGCCACATTCATGCCCGCCATGTTCTTGTGAAGCATGTACAGCAACTGTCGCTTTTTAACTGAGCTTTCTGAGTGCTTTTAAGAGGAACACCTGTCGTGTCTAAACATAGTAATTTTAGTCAGGAAAATGGCAAGCATTGTTGGGCTGAATGGTCTGTTCTCACCATTATGTTATGTTATGCTATGTTATATATAATATAGTAAAGAAAGGCATTTACTCAATGCCATCTTCTAGACTTCCATCTCTTGTCCTTTAAAATTTGTTCTAAGGACATTCTATTGTGCAGCATTCAATAGCACCTACCATTCTCTAACATCCATGCAGTGTTTCTTGAATATACTGTAACATACTGCAGAAGTGTTATCACAATGCTGAAACACCAGCCTTGTGGGAATATTGCTTGCCAATTACGTGACCTCTGATGTATCCCTTAGAAAGTTAAAGTTCCGCTGCTGGCCTGTAGGGGGCAAGCACACACTTTTTAGGAGGTCTGGCGCTTAAAAGGGGGAGGGGTGGTCTCCTGCCCTAATCTGTGCTGTGTGGCTTTTTTTTGGCTGGACCGCAACAGCGGGGCCAGCCCTACGAACGCAAATGTCTGTGAGTGACTGACTGAGTGCTGAAGTCACACCATTGGTCGGCCAGATCACGTGTGTTAGGTCCAGCCATACACTAGGTTTTGACGTGGTCTTCTTCTAACGGTTTGGTCCGCGGTGTTAACACCCTGAAAAGTGCACGGTTCTGTTGCTAGGCCCAGTCAGTAACCGAGTCCACAGGGCGTGTTCCCCGTAGATCACCTCGTTGGGGTTAGGCCGCAGTGGATGCCGTTCCATCAGGTGCTTCACAGAAGAGCAGAGCTGGGCTGGGCAGAAGTGGGCTCATCTGGGCCAAATATTTAAATCTCCAATGTTTTCATTAGGGCAGCGTTGCATGTAGACAGGGTAAACCTGGCATACTTAAGGTTTGTTGAAAGCGTTGTTTCCTAACGCATTCATTCCGTTGTGTGGGACCAGTTATCATTCGACTGTGCACCTGGAACTGAACATAGCAGTCACCTGAACATTGCTGAAGCCATTAACATTTTATTTTGAATAATATATGGGACACAGGAGGGAAATCATTTTGTGGGTCAGATTGATTATTATTATTTTTTTTTTTACTGACCGCTTTCCTGAGGAACCTGCAACGTCAGACAGAATTTATAGGGCAGCACAGAGAGAACCCACGTCCGCCATTGGGCCCTGGTACCCCGTCACATGACTAACCTGTGTCACATGACTAATCGGTTACTCGGAGAGGGGGCCTGAGAATTTCAGCCACAAAACACAAATCACTTCCCTGTTCCCCCAAATCTGACCCTTTACTTCGAGAGAGACTGGGTTTTCAAAGTGTAGTTTTTCTTTAGACTCTCCTCTTTGGATACGTGTGCATTTTTATTGCTCAATGACAAAATCAGAAGGAACACTCCTGAAACGTTGTCCAAAGGATTCAGTTCTGTGTTGCTAGACAGTCTTCATGAACATAGTGTCAAAGTAAAAGGGGCATTTGAGCTGATTTTTTTGATATTAGTAGTTTATTAATCAGTCAATTTTCCATTAGTCTATATTTTTCCCCCAAATATATACTGCTTTAGATATGCAGTTGTTGCTTTCCTCTATTCTATATTTAAGATTTAAATCTTTCATCACAGTTTAGAGGAAAGTGTGAGTAAAAGCTTAAATCTTATTGCTAATTACAAAAAAATCAAAGCAATTCCACTAAGAAATTGCCACTTGCGGGAGTGTAGATGCTGTATATTTTAAGGCATTTCTTTAGGAAGGCCAAATACAACCCTATCGACAGAATGACCGCAAAATAATTAGCTACTGACGGAGTAATATCAAGACAGTAAATTATTCAAGTGTACAGTGCAGAGTAGCTGAAGCTCATGAATATTTAATCGGGGAATCAGTCGGAAATCGTTCGCTCTCTCTCTCTCCGGATCGCCCGTCGTCTCCAGACCCTTTGAAGCAGCTTCCCTCCTATTCACACACTGACACACATCTCTTAAGTCCCTGACCTACATAAAAAAAGATCACCTACATTTTATGTTTCATAATGTCGCGTCTTTCCTCCGTGAAATGAGTTCTCTCATTTTCGCGGGCAATTTTGGCTCTCGGTTGTTTCTCTGCTGGTACTTGACCGGTTCATTTCCGTCGTAATTGCTGTTCGCAGAACATTGGTCCAACCTGCCAACGCTTCTCATCCAATTTTAGCGTTTCGTATTTGCCTTTAGCATTGGGCTTTTTAGCGTGACTCACGTAGCACTCGTCCGCGCAGATGTGCGACCCAGTGGAACTTTACTGTACTGATATCGTCATGTGATCCACATCCACAAGCTTTTTTTTGTTTGGTACATTTCCATAACGCTGTCTGCTCCAAAACCGTGTGTCCTTGTCACACTGCAGTGAGAAGCTGTGCAGGGACTGTGCTGGCGTTTGAAAGATGTTTGTATAAACCTGCTTTCACCTGCGTTTAGGTTTTTATCCCTTTTCTCCCTTTTTGATACTTAGTCTTCAATCTTTCAATTTTTTTTACAGTTTTTTTAAAAATCACTTTTTCTTCTATTTGTACCTTCTAGCTATGTATACGCCTACAGGTTTTTATGATATTAACTCACTCCTTTATAAATTGTCTGTAAAGCCCTTTGAATGCTTAAATAAATAAAAGCCTTGATGATTATCATCATTATTACAATCACGGTGACATGTTTAATACAGAGTGCGCAGTCCCACTGAACTGAACTGTTGTACACAGTGAGCCGTATCTCCTGTGTGGATCTGCTGCTGGTTTTCATACCTCTGTCAGATCTGATGTGCGGCATTAGGAGAGTCCAGCCTCGATCGGGGGGGGGGGGGTATTTCACAAAGCAGGATTACAGAGTTAGCTGGATCACCGCGCCGAGTAAAAACCCGGAACTGGCTCTTTTTTACTTCAGTCCGTGTTCCAGATTTGGGAGGGTATCCGGGTTTTACTCAGCGCAGTTATCCAGCGAGCTCTGTTATCCCGCTTCATGAAGCAGGGCCCAGATGTCGCTCAAGTCGCTTACCTCACGGATAACAGTGTTTTCCGCACGCTGTCTTTCCTCCCTCAGGCTGCGTGTCCCCTGTGTAGCGCATCATGGAGTGTAGTCTTTTTCTGACAATCCCCACAGGGTGGCTGCCACTCGGGTGTCTGTCTCAGCACCTGCTTAAGATGGAACATTATGTCCTCCTCGTCTGTTTTTTTTAAATTTTTTTTATTTTTAGGATCGCTAATTGTTTTTCTTGCGGCTCGTGTTGAGTCACTCGAGATGAGGCGCGTTGCGCGGCTGCGTGGGGATGCTGCTCGCGGGAGGAGGTGCTCCTCGCTGCCGTCGTTAGCTCCGCCCTGTTCAGGGAGCGCCGTGGCGACGGTCGTCGAGGCTGCTGGCCGGTGCTCAGTGGGATGTCCGATGCTTGACGTTTGATCTGAAGTCGAGCAGTTTGGACAGGTGTGATCTGCTCTCAAACGGCGTGGTTGTGTATGATCTAACATGAGCAGGTGGAACAGGTGTGATCTGCTCTCAAACGGCGTGGTTATGTATGATCTAACATGAGCAGGTTGGACAGGTGTGATCTGGGCTCGAGTGGCTTGGTCATGTATGATCTAACATGAGCAGGTTGGACAGGTGTGATCTGGGCTCGAGTGGCTTGGTTATGTGGGATCTATCAAGAGCAGGTTGGAACAGGTGTGATCCTAGCTTCAGCAGGTTGGATAGATAGGACTTGAACTCCAGTAGACTGAACAAGTGCACATTTAGAGCAGGTTCCCCCTGTAACCACAGATCAGTATTTTGCACTTGTTTTTAACTAGGCCACACTGTACTTCAGAAACCCGCCGTATTCACTGTATGAATCTAATAGTGGGAGGAAGCTTCAGGCTATACGTGTCAACGTTACCGGTAAATTTATAACACTTCTACAGAGTCGATGTTGGGTTGAATTGCTTCCGCTCGGATTGTACAGGCTGTCAAAGTGGCCCGAGTCATGATGGGTAGTTGTGATGTCACAGTTGTGCCTGCGGGGTGGTGATGATGTCACAGTGCTGTAGCCAGGGAGTAGCAGTACTGTCACAGATCTGCGATTGGGGAGTAGTGATGAGGTCAGAGTTGTTGTTGCTGAGGTGTGTTGATGTCACGGAGCTGTTGCTGGACTGTGTTGATGATGTCACAGAGCTGTAGCTAGAAAATGGTGATGAGGTCACAGAGGTGTAGCTAGGGCGTAGTGATGAGGTCACAGAGGTGTGACTGTGCTGCGGTAATGTTCTTGTACAGCTCCACCAGACTAACCTCCACTTTGTCTGTGCAAGTTTGCCCTCAGTTGTTATATTAAACACTTTTACAGTTTACTGTACAAAAGCCAAAATGTTTCTAGTCTTTTCTCACTTGGCATCATGCCAAAAGACTCAGTTTACATCAGAAGGGGAACGATGGATTGAACAGAGGAACCGCAGGTTGGTCCGAGTTAATCCTTTCATGGCTGCGTGTTTGGATGTGGAGCTTGTGGAAGTAAAACCACAAGCCACTTTCCTGCAGGAAGTGGCGGAGGGGGGGATATCCTTGCCCTGAACACAGTGTGCTGCACATCTAAATTATTTATCTCCGCGCTCCGCGAGCCTGGGAAGTAAAGTGCACCAGGGACCGATGCTGCGTGGAGCCATTTATCAGCTCAGCCCGCTGCAGTGTGTGCGCGCAGAGCCCGGAGCCAGAGGCCCAGAGCTCCATAAAACACGCAGCCATACGCGCTTTTGTTTCACACAACTATTCTGTGATGCAGGAGGGGGGAAGGCTGGGACGTAAAAAAAAAAGAAACAGTCAAAATGGCCGCACGGCAAAAAAAACCCTTTTGAAGTCCTTTTGCATCCTGTCAAAAATTTAAAGTCAAGAAGCTGGAGACAAGTGGGGAGGGAATGTTTAAGTCGGTTTTTAACTGAAGTGTGTAAAAGCCATGAGGGGATTAGACGGGGCTTACCATAAATTCAGTTTCCGTTGCTTAGCGATGTGAGAGATGAGGGAAAGGGGGGGGGGGGGGGGCAGGTCGCCGTACGGTCATGGCTGCCTCTGTACTGATCAAACTGTGCAGCGTTTTAACAGTTTCAGAGGACGCTTAGTGCATTTTCCACATGTTCATCCATCCATCCATCCATTATCTATACCTGCTTAGCCTGGGCAGGGTCCATCCATTGTTTATACCCGCTTATCCTGGGCAGGGTCCATCCATTGTCTATACCCGCTTATCCTGGGCAGGGTCCATCTATTACCTATACCTGCTTATCCTGAGCAGGGTCCATCCATTATCTATACCTGCTTATCCTGGACAGGGTCACGGGGGAGTGCTGGAGCGTATCCCAGCGTGCATTGGGCGAGAGGCAGGAATACACCCTGGACAGGTCACCAATGTATTTTCCACTTGTTCCATTGTTGGAATTGTTTCTCTCTCACCACCAGAGGCGTGTTCCCTACTAAGTGATCGATAATTTTCCTCTAACTCTGGCAGTGGAAAACTTCCTCTGACGTGTCCTGAAGCTCCAAAATGACACCTGCCAACGCTGGATGACCCCCGAGAGCTTATCGCTAAGTCAGGGGCGCACAGTGAGGGCTGATCTGTTTTTGGGGAGGTAATCGTTTAGTTAATCCAGTCGTGTTCTTTTGATCTGCCAGGGGCTGAGCTACTGTACACAGTAGAGCTTTGGTAAATGGTAAATTGACTGCATTTATATAGCGCTTTTATCCAAAGCGCTTTACAATTGATGCCTCTCATTCGCCAGAGCGGTTAGGGGTTAGGTGTCTTGCTCAAGGACACTTCGACACGCCCAGGGCGGGTTTGAACCGGCAACCCTCCGACTGCCAGACAATCGGTCTTAACTCCTGAGCTATGTCGCCTCATTCGTGTACGTCTTTAGTACGGCTGCGTGACTTATTGAATCACAATTTTATTTTTTAAGTGTAATCAGAATGCCTGCGGCCTTGGGGTGTTCAGGTGAGCTTTATTATTTTATTTAAAATGTAATGTAATATTAACCTCTATGCCCGTTTTACCTCGTGTGTTTGCTGTTTGGGGGTTCGGGCCTGGTTTTTTGCTCTGTCTCTTGCCCATTTTCTGCAACTCTGTAAAGCATCTTTGTGACAGTTTTCTGTAAAAAGCGCTATACAAATAAAATTGATTTTTTGATCTTTTTTGTTAATTATACATGATGAGGTTGTAAACAACCAAACATCAGAGGCCATGTGAAATGCTTCCAGGGAAAAAAACATCGCTGATATCTATTTGGTGCTGATAAGACAGCCATCTATCTGCAGCAGGGCCTTGCAGCTTCCATGTGATTGAAAAAAAACAGATCACATGGAAGCTGTACGGCCTTGCTGCTGATTGGCTGTCTTATCAACACCCTGTGGATATCAGTGATTAAGTTTTTTCCTGGAAACGTTTCGCATGACCTCAGACGTTTGGTTGTTTACCGCTACATCAGGTACGATTAAATTAACGAAATGGCGAAAGATCAGCTATATACCCCGAGGCGGCAGTAACTCTTAACAAAAAAAAGTGTGATTCAGTGTATCGTGCAGCCCTGATCCTTGGTAAATGTTTTACTGTGGCCTGATACAGTGCTGCTTTCACGGCTGTTTATAAAAGCCAGCGTACAGCACCAGTGTAGTACCAGCACCGGGTCTTTTAATGCATAAACCGGGGACACTGCAATCTGGCCCTCAAGGCCTGCAGTACTGCTGGTTTCCTTTTCTGCATGATAGTTAATTTGATTGATTAATGCCACTGATTGGCTAGAGAGGGTGTGAGATCACAAAAATACGTGATTAGAACATTCTTAACTGAACATTCTAATGCTGATGTCGCAATCGCTACTGGTGATGGGAAAGCCGTGGAGTTCTAGAACACTGGCTTAGAGTTGAGGAAAAAAACATTCCAAAAAACCTTTCTCTTCAGAGGGTCAACTCAAGCTTGGTGTCCCGGGATAAAATCGGTCCCTGATTAGAGGGCAGGAATGGAAAACAAGCAGTACTACTGGCCCCCGAGGGCCATATTTGAGTTTCCTTGGCATAAACCTTCAGTGAGGAATGGGATTGCGTATCTTTTTTTCCTCCTTTGAATAATGAAAAACCCCAGGAAAAAGAAAAAGACATGAATTGTGTGTCGGGGACTTCCTGACAGAACCATCGTGCGCAAAGAGGATTTTCAATCACAGAGTAATTTGTTGTCATGTTAAGTAGAGTAGTGGCTTCGCGCAGGATGGCTTTGGACAGAACAGACCCCGAAAGAAGACCGAGGGTTTAGCTGTGTTTATATGGCTCTTCCAGCACAGTGCTGAGGAAGTGTTCTGTGGAAGATACTGTGCAAAAAAATAAAAGGACCAAGTGCAAGTTTGGAACATTTCCTTGCGGTAGACTATTCAAATTCACAGCCCCGATTCTCTGCATTTAAATAAACTGTCAGTGTGCTAAATCACCTCTGACACGGTTCATCTGAGTCCAGCAGGGACCCCTGTATACGCTGTTAGAGTTAAAGCTACTCTGAGAGCAGGTTTTACAGCGAGTGGTTTCCTGTGTGGACGGAGTGTAGGGGACTGGAGATCTCAGAGCTGGCTTGAGAGCCGGAAAGCGGGCGTTCCTCTTTCATGTGGACGCTGAAACACTTCTTTTTTTTTTTCCTTCTGTCGTACGCTTTCTTCTCAATTTCTACCTATACAGTATAAATGAGGGGGAATTTGCTATGAGGGGAACAACAGGGGCAGCATTCAGAGTCGCTTTGAAATCCCCCATTATCCGTGACCCAGGGCTGCGTATGTGCTGTAAGTGTCTCTCAAATCGAAAATATAATATTCGCATTGCACTTGGAATCAGAAATTAAATTTTGCATGGAGGATGCAAGACTCCATACAAAGTGCTGGTTTGTCTGGATGACGTTGCTAAATTATATCCTTAGAGAATTTCTCTGCTTATTTAATGTGTATCCTGCCACAGATGGTAAGTTCAGTTGCTCTGCTATTGTATTAAGTCTTTTTTTTTTTTTAAACACTGTTCCTGTGTTTGTAAGCAGGCGTGCAACCGGAAATGTATAACTGCCCAGCAGTTTTCGGGTTGATTATTGAATGGAATACATAATCCTCAATTATGTTTCCTAAACTGGGGTCTTTGATAAAGAGAACCCAGCGTGTTTTTGTTCTGTGTTTGTTGTTGATAAGCGATTGGGGAAATTAATCAGCATGAGCTTCCAGAGAGGCTCAAACATTGCTGTAAGTGCCTGGGAAATTGGCCCATCAATACACATCACATTTAGCCCAGAGACATGTATTAATCAGTGTAGCATTTAATTTGTATTTCCACTTTCATTGCTCATAGTTTTTTTTTGCGCTGGCAAAAGACATTTTGTCCTTTTTTTTTTTTTTTTAGCCCTTTCTAAACCCAAGCAAAATGCACAATTCCTGAGGTGGGGGCGGTCTTCTCTCTGGACCAATCTTCTCTGCACAGGGATTAGGGACACTGTGTTGAATGAAGTGCGGTTTTTTTGGATGAGACTTTCAACTGAGGTCCTGGCTCACTGTCGTCGTTAAAGATTCCAGGTCTCCTGGGATGGGTACTTGTCTCATGCGCATAACCTTCCTACAGGTGTCCCCCATGGCTCTGTACTCGGCCCCCTCCTGGTTTCCCTTTACATGCCAACCCATTCCAACTGTTTTTGATCCAGGGACCACCAGCCAGGCTCAAAGTAATACCGGTGACCCCTGTCATAAGTTAAAAGGTGGGGTGGGGGGTGTAATGATGATTATGTAGGGATGGGGTGGCCCAAAATCCCCCCAGGGGTCTGCAGATCCCCTTTCTGAAAACGCAGGTAAGGGTTTCCAGAACCCGCACAAGGGCCGCCTCTGTGTTTTTATTGAATTTCTGGATGCTCTTGGCAATAAGAAAGATGGTTCCTGAGTAAAACCCATCTCTACAGAGCGCCTGGCGTAGTAATACAAGTTAACTGAGAAGTCGCCAGCTTCTCTTAGCAGCTTTCAGCTGGAGGCCGTCGCCCCGTTTTTTTAAAGGGCTGCCTTCTGCATTCTGTGTCCTCGCGCACCGCAGTGGGGTTCTGTCGGCTTGCACTGTTTCTGCTCTGTTTAAAACCCCTGGAGATTAATGGAGGCATTAACGATTTATTGGTTTTTATCGGTTTAATGGTATCTGTCGTAGGGTCGCACACGTTCCATTAGGGCGGTCTGTCGCGGTGTCCCTCAGCGGTGCTGGGTATCTGTGGGAATTGTTTTCCTCACTTTCCTTCTACAGATCCCATCCAAGAGCTTCTCCCCCCTCCGAACGAGGGTGGTCGATATCCCAGCATGCACTGCTCTCTTACCACCATTGATGTCTCTGCGCATTAAAGTCGTGGTGACCCGTGCAATGAAGATGTCGCCACTTTCCAGTTAAGTTGCACTGGGCGCAGTTCTGGTCTGTGAAGGGCAAATTTCCATTGTGTGTGTGTGCTGCGCACGTTCAATTTAGATTGGCTGCATATTGACACACATGTCCGTCTGGTGTCACTTTAGAGAGAGAGAGAGAACGTGTCCTTCTTTCAGAGTTGTTTTGTTGTTCTCTGCTAAGATAACACCAGGGTTTCGTGGTAGTGTTTGTGGTCTGGAACGGACTGAAACACAATAAAGCTCCACTCTGGTGCAATAACGAACGCCGTGTTCTTTGCGAGATCTTGCAACCAGCAATTTAGCTGGTGGCAGGGGACACGCTCAGAATGCAGACATCGGGCCTCCCGGACGAGGCAGCGCTGTTAAGGTATTTGCTCAGAATGCCTTGGGGCCCTTCTTCAGCTGTGTTCACCTATTATACTGAACATTTTTGGTTTAAAAACTGCACGTTTTTTCTGTTTCGGCAGAGATGCAGGCCTCCTCCTCTTGATGAGACTACGGGAAGACGTGATTTATAACGAGCGTCTCGTATTACGCGTAGTTATTTCTGATTTTGGGTTTGTGGCTCGGTCCGTACACAGGCTTGTTGATTTGGCGTGAAGGCCACGTATGACCCGGGACACGTAGGAACAGGGAATCAGGTCAGCTCTTAACGATTGGACTGACTAACAGAGAACGAATGCAGCTTTGAGCCTGCATTTCAGCACACTGTGTCTGAAGGTCACGCACATGTAAGGAGATTACTTCGTAAAAAAAGAGCTACAGTATATAGGGGATGGTTCTGTGCCCCATTGTGAATTCAGCTATCCTTACAAATAGCCAGCACCTTGCACATGGAGCCATACCATTGACATCCTTATGAGCTAGTAGAACCTTGCCAATTCTAAATTATACAGGCAACCAGAGAGACCCAAGTACCAGACTGATATGTTTGCATTTATTTCTTCCATATTTCAATGAAAAACTTATCAAATGGCTGTAGGACAGTCCTCTTCATCACAACTGTTTGCTCTGCCTGCTGAGCTTGGGTTGTTTTGCTTGTTATTTTGACCTACTTCCGTCCGTATCCGGGTGTATTTTTGTCGGGCTAATGCAATGGCGATGCCCTAATGAATGTGGTGGAAAAGCACTCTGCACAGAGCTCACTGACACGATAAATTTTTTTTTTTTCTTTCCTGACAATGGGGGTGTGTGAATTATTCTCCAATGGCCATCGTGTAACGGGTACACACCAGTGTGCGTCCCCCCCGCCGCCTATCCCCCCCCTTCCGGGCGTGAGCGGCGCTTGAGGAGGGGGCGGGGCCTCAGCGGTACCGGCTAATGAGGGCAGAGTTCCCGTCCTGACGGACACTCATTACTGCCATTAGCGAGCAGGGCTGCCTCTGGGCTGTTATTTTCAGGTCAGTTTATCACTCAAACTCCCCCCAGCTGGGAGTGAACTCGCCGCGGGTCAGTGCTACAGGGCTGGGCTGCATGGCTAATGTGGGGAGGCCTGCTCCACACAGCTCTTACTCCAGGCCCTGGTGCTTGGGCTAATCCACACAGCTCTTACTCCAGGCCCTGGTGCTTGGGCTACTCCACACAGCTCTTACTCCAGGCCCTGGTGCTTGGGCTACTCCACACAGCTCTTACTCCAGGCCCTGGTGCTTGGGCTAATCTACACAGCTCTTACTCCAGGCCCTGGTGCTTGGGCTAATCTACACAGCTCTTACTCCAGGCCCTGGTGCTTGGGCTACTCCACACAGCTCTTACTCCAGGCCCTGGTGCTTGGGCTACTCTACACAGCTCTTACTCCAAACACTGGTACTTGGGCTACTCACACAGCTCTTACTCCAGCCCTGGTGCTTGGGCTACTCACAGCTCTTACTCCAGGCCTGGTGCTTGCACTCCACACAGCTCTTACTCCAGGCCCTGTGCTTGGGCTACTCACACAGCTGCACTCCGGCCCTGGTGCTTGCTACTCCACCAGCTCTTCTCTAGGCCCTGGTGCTTGGGCTATGCACAAGCTTTACTAGGCCTGGTACTGGGCTACTCTACACAGCTCTTACTCCAAGCCCTGGTGCTTGGGCTACTCTACACAGCTCTTACTCCAGGTCCTGGTGCTTGGGCTACTCCACACAGCTCTTACTCCAAGCCCTGGTGCTTGGGCTACTCCACACAGCTCTTACTCCAGGCCCTGGTACTTGGGCTACTCTACACAGCTCTTACTCCAAGCCCTGGTGCTTGGGCTACTCTGCACAGCTCTTACTCCAGGTCCTGGTGCTTGGGCTACTCCACACAGCTCTTACTCCAAGCCCTGGTGCTTGGGCTACTCCACACAGCTCTTACTCCAGGCCCTGGTACTTGGGCTACTCTACACAGCTCTTACTCCAAGCCCTGGTGCTTGGGCTACTCTACACAGCTCTTACTCCAGGTCCTGGTGCTTTCATCACTGGCCCATTCCCGTCTCTCTCTCTCTCTCTCTCTGCCGGTCTCCATACTCATGCCACTCAACCCCCTGCAGCTATCCCAGAATGCAGCTGCACGACTTGTTTACAGCCTTCCCGAAAAGTGTTTTCATGTCACAACCCTCCTCTTCTCTTTTCAGTGCCGGTAACTGCCTGCATTAAGTTTAAACCTACTGGGCAGTTAATTGAACAGCTTTACCATATTTCCAGTCAGTCTTCAGTTTTACATTTTAGCACAGACCTTGATTTATGTCTAAAAAATAAACCAAGGCTTCTCGTTTCATGAACCTGTGCCTGCCTGAGTCTGCAGTCAGTGTCTGCAGATTTTCATATTGGAACCAGTCCTCCCTCTGCCACCCAATCACAGTGGCTCATTCTGGTCACCCAATCACAGTGTCTCATTCTGCTCACCTAGTCACAGTTTCTTCAGCTCACCCAATCACAATGGCTCATTCTGCTCACCTAGTCACAGTGGCTCATTCTGCTCACCCAATCACAGTGGCTTAAGGTAATTTAATCTCAATGGATTCAGCTAACCCAATCACAGTGGTTTTCAGTTTTCCAGCTCGGCCAATCACAGTGGGATTCTCAGTTTCAGGTTCATCACGGTGTGCTTCCCTATATCCTATCCTGCATTGTGCTGCTGTGTTGGGCGGTGCTGTAATTCAAAATGAGGAGAGCCCAGCATGGCCTCGCTGAAGCCCCATGTGCTGGTGCTAATTAGCCCTTCGGCTAGCGTACACTACTCTGAACCGCAACTCTACGGGCGTGAAGTCAGGCCTGGACCCTGTGGTTAACAATCTGGCACAAGCTTCCTTTAGCAAAATACAATTTTACATTTTTTTTAAAAATCAGAGTCAAAACCATGCAGAATGTTGGGTGATGAGTCTTCTGAAGTAGGTACTTGAGTTGTGAAAATGTTAGGAATTGTGCACGATTTTACAGAACATAATCAGTTACAATGAACCTGAAGTTATTGTTACATAGGTTTGTGACAGTGCCATGACATTGGTCACAGGCTGTAATGAGCTGTCACGGTTGGTTATAACAGGGGTTATGTAATGTTTATGTCAGTGTTATGTAGGTTTTATATCTTATTTTATTCTTTTTTTTGCTTCCATCTATGCCAAACAACCTCTTTTTTTTAAAGAGCTGCAAATGTGTCCCTGTGTCTACATTTGGTTGTCTTTACCCAGAATGCATTACTCTGTTTCCTGTTAGTTTGTCTTTGTTTTTTTTGGGTTTTTCTGGGCTAGTACCTGCTGAATCACTGCTAAACCTGTGTACGGTACCATAGAGTGCAGTGGAGAAAAGTGACTGTAGCTTCCTGTTGCTGTTTCCCTGAACATGTATTCATTTATATCCTCAGCCATTTATGTTCCATCTTTGCTATTCTGTGTGTGTGTGTGAGAGAGAGAGATTTCTTTTTTAATAAAACAAGAATAGTGAACAGTTTCTTCGTTTTTTTTTTTAAACTGAATTGATCCACCCCCCCCCCCCCCCTCCGCATTTGGGGACTCAAAATGCAGCATAATCCTGACAACAACGAAGACGTTTTAATAAATGCATGGCCTCGCCTTGAGCTCAGAGCTCGGTCTCTAAAGGGATCGTTTGAGTCGCCTTTTCTTCACTTTTCCATTAGCAGCACATTAGCGGCCCGTCCTCCACGCACGTGGGAGGCAGAATTGATTTGCGTTTATAAAAAAAAACAAAAAAAAAAAACATTTCTCAAGAAAACATTTGACAAGGGTGAATTTCCCGACCGATGGCGTCCGTGCAAGCCGTGAGCCGCAGCCCTGCGTGTCGCAGAGCGTTTTTCCTTCTCCTCTGTCGTTTGTTATATTTGACGGACAGCTCTCTCAAGGCTGTCTCTGCGCAGAAAGGCGCTCGTTCGTCTTTCTGTCGAGCTCCCGTGGAATTTGTGAGGGGGGTGTTGCGGGGGCGGGATGACAGCAAGAAATGCTCTCTTTTTCCCCCGAGTTGTGAACTTGAGTTGAGCTGAACGACGTGCAGGACTCCTGTCACATTCAGAACGTCTGATCAAATGGAGTTTCGCTTTTTTATACGTTTGTTTTTTTCATGATTTTTATTCTTTTATTCTCCCAGTGTAGAATGCTCAGTTTTGTTCTCCAACCAGACACATTTACATTACAGGCATTTAGCAGGCCGGTCTTGTCCAGGGCGGCTTGTGCAGCTTTCATTCTTTCACATGCTATCAATTTAAATGGCAGTTTAATTTCAGTGCCTTTGGCTCAAGGCTACAACGGCAGTGCCCCACCTGGGAATCAAACCTGCAACCTTCCGATTGCATTGCATGACCACTCGTTGCTGCAGCCTCCATTATCGCACCTTCTCCTCCGAGACCTCCTGCGGGAGTCTTTACGCATCGCAGTCCTCAGGCTGAGCTCGCCCGCACAGCAGATTGCTGGCACGCGATTGACCAGCAGGGCGGCGCTAGGGAGCTGAATCCATCCGTCCCTGAGTAATGCTACTGCCAATTACGCGTCGCTCTTCTCTGGGCCGCGTTTGATACCAGACTGCGGTGCCCATTCACGAATTTAAACTGCACCTTAGCAGGATGGACCTCCCGGTAGCGTCATATTTCAAAACTTGCTTTAATCCTTTGGAGAGCAGGTTTCTCGGGACGTTTTTTTTTTTGTTGTTGTCAAAATTCTAAGTCAGTGTTCTAGAACTCCACTGCTTTCAACTACCAGCAGTGATTGTGACATCAGCATTAGAATGTTCATAACTGAACATTCTAATCGCACATTTGTGACACCTTAAAGGCTTAAGTGACTGTTCTCAGACCTCAGGGTGTGCTCACAAAGTGCCTGTCTTGTCATGTTCGGTGAGAATAGATGCTCACTGTGGCCCTTTGTAATGACTTTGAGCTTCTGGGGGGGGGGGGGGGTTAGATGAGATGTGACACACCTTACAAAGCCTGAAAAGCCTTTTCATTTGGCTGCTTCTTCCATCAGTAAACCTTCTCTTTCAGAGAATACAACTCCTGTCTCTTCTCGTTAGCTGGCGAGAGAGCCTGTTCCTTCCCAAGGTGACTGCTCTCTCCTCAAATTTCCTTTTCTTTCTCTGCTTCCGTTACACGCAAACAAACAAACAGACAGACAATTGAGTGTGAAGCACTCAAACATTTGTCCTGTTTTAATTGAGCAAATTGCAAATGAAAGCTCATAAATTCTCGGTCTCCAATGAGGATGTGCGGTAGTGCATCTGCCTCTGTCCGCGTCTCACACACACGCAGCACTGCATCTTCTTCTGAGCTGATGCTTTGCAGGTATTTCATTGTACAGTACAATGCACTGTTCAGATATCACCCCATTCTTTCTCACATTCTTTGGATTTCCTGTTGAGATAATGCTACAGGCGTGTCTGTAAAAAAAAAAAATAGCTGTGTGTCTACTGGTGCTTTTGTTTAAGATACGGTTTCTAGGTTAATATTACACCAATTGATTATAAATGGGACTTCAAAGGCTTCTTGGTGGTTCTGCGTTATTGTATTTATCTGAGACCGGCACAGATATTCTGAACATTCTGTACTCTGCTCTGGTTGTCTGTGTGGTTGCAATGTTGTGGAACATTTCTAATAAAGAGGTTGGTGATGTGAGGCATTGTACACACATTCTTGCACACACACACTTAATATCGGTGGAAAATGTTCTAACTACTGAGGTTTATTCCCAAAATGGATTTTTTTTTAAAAGAAATCTAATAAACTTTAAGAAGCCCAGGATGGGCCAAGTGGGTACATACACTATTTTTCCAGTAAATCCAAATCTGCTGACTTTTTAAGGCTGGCTTGAAGCAGGTATAAAGGAAGGTCGATATTCCTGCATGATTTTTGGCTTTAAAAAGCAAAGGAAGCGTTTTATTTGTGATTATTTCAGGAGAAGGGACGTTGTGTTTCTCCTCCTCCACCGAGCACACGTTGTCTTCAGTTTAAAGGCTTCGTTCGGTGGTGGGAGATGTTCTCCGCCTGTGTGGTTTAAGCGTGGGAGCAGAGCGGCGGCGGGGATAACTCCTGTAATTGCTTTCTGAGGCGTTTCTTTTTCGAAGTCGAGTCTCCTGGGCGTCGCGGCGTGCGACTGTGACTGTGAGTCCCGGCGTCGGTGACGGTCGCGTCCCGTGCCTCGCCAGGCGACTCTCGTTTGGGAGAAACTTTGCGGAGCGATCGCGGGGGCCGGGTGGCGAGGTGTGCGAGGGTGACGATGAGGAAGATCAGCGGCCGTCGGCCCCGGTGCGTGCGTTTCCCACCACTGACCGAGCCGCGAGGGGCACAGGGGACTGCGGGTGTTTCTCAGCGTCTCATTGGTCAGTTACTGCAGCTGATTACCCCAACACTCCGGGTTTATTGGGTCTGAATTACTTGGTGATCTTCAGGTGAAAACGAAAAGGAGCAGGACCCCCCCATCCCCCACGTTGAGTGCCCCCGGGGCCTGATGCATTAAATGAACAGAGCACGGACAGGGACGGTGCAATCAAAACCACAAAAACCCCACAAGTGGCTCTGTCCAGCTGGGCCGGTGCATCTCCAGGGGTGAGGGTGGGTGGGGGGGCTCTGTGTGCTCATTGGCCAGCTCTTGTCCAATGGGGTGAGGCGGATCTGCTGCGTCTTAGCAACAGGCTGTTTCCGGGGCTGCTTCCATTGTGCCTCCCACGCGGTGTGTGTGGCGAACGGGCGAAAAAAAAAAGCGTCTGCTCCAATATTCCGCCGTCGCTTAGCAACGGCGTAGATATTTACCGCGGGAGAGCCAGATGCCCTGCTCCGTATTCTTAATGTCAGAAGTTCTGCTGTCCGGTTCCGTTGACGCTGAAACATTCCTGATCTGATGCATCTTCTGAATATTCGTAAAGGGGCGTGCGTGCAACCAAATGCAGCACCACTTCAGTTCATCTCGGGGAGGGTCCTTCAGTGAACTGCCCATCGTCATGACAACTGGAAGATGGATGGAAATTGTTTGGAGTTGACCATCTGTGTAGTCTATAATGTCTTGGCTGCCCTACGTGCTGATTTGACCGTTTGGATATCTAAGCCCAGGAGTTTAAGCCCTTATCGATGGTCTCCCATCTGAGTCACCGCTTTCCTGGCACTGTGAAGTTCTCCATTGTTATTGTTATTCCCCTTTTGGCTCCTGGCAGAAGGAACTTAAAGGAAAATAAAAACATGAGATCGTTTTTCTGGCCGGCGTTCTGTGTTTCGCGCCGCTGGCCTTCGGGCGAACGAGGGGGCCGGTCTCCCCCGATTCAGCGTGCGCCGTGCATCTGAGCTGTGACACAGGCTGGGGCTTTTATTCCAATCCCAGCCGCCCATGTCCCCCAGGGTGGCATCAGAGGTAGAAACGCACAGCGCCGATCCGTTTGTCTGAGAGTTCACCGTAAGAGCGTCAGTTTCTGTCGCCTGATCGATCGGGCCAGAGAGGTGTGTGTGATGTTTCCAGATTTGAATTATCGGGGGAGAGAGGATGTAACAGACACAGACCGCACAGACACGCAATGTCTCTCTCAGGCTTCTCTAGGTGGTGGAAAATCCGACACCAAGAAGGACATCTCTTACACATCTCTACACACATCTCTCAGTATATGTGGCTGAGGAAAAAGACTGTGGGTTGATTTTGCACATGAAATCTCACTTTTTTAAAAAACTTTCTGACAACTTCTAGTAACGTTATGTCTAACTTCCTCTAGTGCAGTTCTCTCCTGCAGTTCTCTCTAGTGCGATTCTCTAATACGGTTCTCTAGATGTTCTATCTTATAGTTCTCTCTAATACAGTTCTCTCCATTTTCACATACTTTCAATGCAAGTGTTGCAGTGTATTTCCTGCTATTGGTAGTATATTTGAATATATTGTCTTGTCCTCCTTTTCTGTAGAAGTGTGTTGGTGAGTATATTGCAGTGTGTTCCCTCTCTGTAAGAGGTGTTGATGAATATATTCCCATGTCCTGTACGGGGTGTTGATGAATATATTGCCATGTGTTCCCTCGTCGTTACGGTTATGGAGAATATATTGCAGTGTATTCCCTGTCTGTAATTGCTGATGGTGAATAATAGTGAATATTGGTGAGTAATAGTGAATATTGGTGAGTAATAGTGAATGTTGGTGAGTAATAGTGAATATTGTTGAATATTGGTGAGTAATAGTGAATGTTGGTGAATAATAGTGAATATCGGTGAATAATAGTGAATATTGGTGAATAATAGTGAATGTTGGTGAATAATAGTGAATATCGGTGAATAATAGTGAATATTGGTGAATAATAGTGAATAATGGTGAATATTGGTGTGGCTGCCGCGCTGCTTGAGCAGCCTCGTGTCGGGACGAGCAGCTGACCGTTCGGAAGGCCGTGGCACGCGGTGTGCGGCACGTGTCCCTCCCTCTCGCCCACGTGCCGAGTCACCGGCGTTAAGGGCAGGAGAAAAGGGTGAAGGGACAGCAATCAGCCTTCAGCGTGGCGGTGTGTGTGTGTGTATGTGTGTGTGTGTGTGTGTCTGTGTGTGTGTAGCCATCATAGCCAAAAAGAATGATGAGAAACAACCGGGAAATAGACAAAACACAGACACTGACAGAAAAAACATGGGCAAAACGAGTTTGTTGAAAAAAAGACAAACTGAAAGAAAAGGTTTTTTGAGATGAAAAAAAATGTGATTTTGATTCCTGATGACCCATAGACCTTTCTGTTTTCTGTTTTTTATTATTTTATTTTTTTTTGTAAGGACAACATATTCCCTGTGCTTTCACCTCTAGTGGCAGTGGAATCCAATGTGGTATTATACAGTGTTATTTATACAGTGTATACCCCTGTATAAATAAAGGAGTGATTATGGTGTGATCTAGATCTCCTCTGTATGTGTTCAGTGCCAGATTCGCCATGAGTATCTCACATTTAGTACTTTAGTGAGGCAGTGTACGCTGGACTGGGAATTTTGTTATCCAGATTTAGCAACTGCTACTCACATCGCTCATATAGATTCTCTTCTGTCCTCTTCCAAGTTTCTCTGGATAAGAGCGTCTGTTAAATGAACGTAATGCAAGCTGATCTAATCTCATCAACGTTCCCGTGTGGAATCGGATGGCTCAAACAGGGCCGTGTTGTTCACCGTTCCTTCTGTAATCGTGATGAAAATACAATAAACATAATAATAATAAAATAAAATAAATAAATGTGCGTGCGCAGGCCTCTGTCGTCTCCGAGACGCAGAGTTCCAGACTGGCTGAAAATGGAGTCGTGGAGAATCTGTGAAATACTGTGAAGGCCAGCTGATGTTCTGAGGGAACCAGGTAACCTTGCATAAACTGGCATGAGAAAAATACTGGTGTGGAGTGAATTTATCTATTACTATTAATATCAATGCCATCAACAGTAAAATATGAGAAGTTTTTTAAAAATCATCTGGCAGGGCGGGGGGGCGCTATCTGGATTTTCTTCATGGGGTGGCCCAGGTGGGGGAGGAGGAGTGTCAGAGACTCAGTAAGGGGGGGGGCGCCTATCACCTACAGTTATAAAAGCCAATGATAATACGCAATTTTAGGTGGAAAAATAGGGATGCCACCCACTTGTGGTGGCCAATCATATTCCAGAGGTGTCCAGTGCCCCCCCCCCCGCCCCCGCGCAGGCAGGGTTTACCTAAGATCATTGCATGGGTTCAGATTTATTTTTTCAATCAACCGCGTCGTCCTGCAGTACCGGACCATAAAAAATGTAATCGGGCTTCTCTCAAAATGGCCACCGACTGAAACATGACTGATCACCCGCTGCAGTCTGCTGAGCCGTCAGGCCTCGGTCAAAAATACCGCCAGGCCCTCATAAAATTAGCCTGAGTCATTCACTTATTTATATATTACAGTCATTTATTTTCTGTTGAACCTGTAAAATAAGGGCAGGCGGCCCTGGACTCTGAGTTCCCCTGGTTTTTCCCCCGTCCAAACCTATAACTGCATAATGGTTTTCATTTTCGTAGAGTTAATGGTACCTGTCATTTGTATTAATTATTAGACTTCATGCATGCAGGTGACCGTGTGCTGGAGGTATTCAGTGGTTCTCTGTATTTAGACTCTTAATCCGTTTAACTCTGGAGATCAAGCTTGGATGGAACACAAACCAGAAACATCACGGGCAGTCCGGCACCAGGGTTGCCTACGGCTACAATAAAGAATAAATATACTTTATCAGAAAGACCGAAGACTCAGGGAATGAAACCATCTGGCAGTCTTTACAGTACTGATCCTTTCCTGTATAACCGTAAAGCTGATTTACATTAGCTCTATAGATTAGACATGCATGCCATTTCTCAGATTGGATTACAGAGAAACAGGTAACTATGAACATAAAATGAGGCTTTCGTTCAACCCAAATAATGCCACCCTTGGAATGTCATTTTCTTTCAAAGTGCAGTAAAAAAAAAAAGATTATTTTGAGGAAATGTTTCAATTTCCATGACTCCTACTTGTCTCAAATACTTTGCAGTACTGGTACAAACCTGTTAAAGCAACAAGGAAAAGCTACTGCGGCTGCTGGCTTTTCAGTGTAAAAGCAACACTAAGAGAACGAGCTGGACTCTAATGGAGTACATTTGGTCCCTCATCGACTCGTGAAATGTGTCAAGAGTTAATTTAACACAATGGGAATTTTTACGGCTTAGTCTAAATTTGAACACAAATCAGCCTGTCCTCCAGGGGGCGCTACAGAGTGTGATGTAGGGAGGAAGTCTGAGTAGGAGGGTCTGCAGAGGAACTTTATTCATTGGTCCGCAGGTTCCCCCCTTCATTAGGAAAGGAAGGCGAGCATCCTGAGTAATTTTCCATCGCCCATATAACTTAATTGCATTTTTGCCGCGGACCCATCTTGTGAATTAGCATCGTTTTCAGCCCATCTACTTGTTAGCACTTAGCACTGCTGGACATTTACTGGAGACCAAATGGCTGATTTATCATAGCTCAACTAAAGCCAACGGGTGCTTTTAGAAGCTGGAGTGCTACTCCGTTTGCATTAAGAAACCTAATTTTGAAAATGACCCGCTATCAATTAAAATTTGGAAACCAAAAAAGCAGCTACACTGGGTTTTGCACAAGCTCCCAGCAAACTTCTCAGTGTTAATTTAACTTGAGGTGAGTTTGTCTGAGTCCATTACATTTAGGGCACACGTGTTCAATTAGTGCTAGAAATGAATTAATTTTTTACACCGAACATTTTAACGTGTATCGCGGGAGAAGGCACGTACACAGCGAGCAGCTTCCTCAACTTTATTATTTTGCTTTATTTCTGGTTTCTAAATGGCAGTTATTTTCGCGTGGTTTTTAATTGCTTATTCAGTCGTTTTAACATCACCATGAGAGGCTTCCCACGTCCAACAGAGACGGGCCTGGCGTCCGTGTGTTCCGACAGATGGTGTTTCCGTTCCTACCTCTCAGTATTACTCCGATACTGAATCATGTTGTTTTTTTTTTCCATCAGAGCAGAATTATTATTTACCGAAATGAGTAGTCCTATTACTACACTCAGCCCAACCACATTGAGGGAATCTGTGCCTAAATCTGCATCTCAAAGATTGCTTATGCTGTGGGTGCTCGGACACGCCAACCGGCTCTAAATCCCCTCCATACTGTGATTCCTTGGCGTTAACATTAGACTTGCATCGACAGGTGGCGGCTATTTTCTGCGATTCGGTGACAAGCTACCCCGTCCCTTATCAAGCGAGCGTAAAGGCGAAAGTCGTTGCCGGTGAGGACGTCGGCCAAAATGGCCTAATTGTAAATGCGAAACGAGACCGACCATCGGCGCCTGCGCCCCCCGTAGCCTGAGCGCGTCCCGTGCGTTTCTGTCGCCGCCGGAGACGCCGAGGGTAAGAGGCTTTCCCCGCTGTGTGTTCGCTGCTATTTTGGGGGGGGGGGTCACCAATCCACTTTGACCTGGCGCCACGCTAAGCAGGTGATCGCGGCATCACAGACTTTCCCTCCAAATCCCACTGCGTGCGTAATCTGCGTTCTGAGATCTTGTCGTTAAAAACTCCTCGCAGATTTGTTTGTTTTTAGAATTCCCTTTTAAGCGGGTTTGATTACTCAGTAGTGGATATTGCCCAATGGCGTGCTCTCTTTGGGGAGGAGGTCCCTTCCAGCTTCTCTTCTGTAATTGGCCGGGTCCTGCGAGATGGAGTGCAGTGATTGGACAGTGCGTCGTCTTTGATGCCGCGTGTGACCCGTCGCTGTGCGGTCCATTCAGACCTTCCGAAAGCAGACGTGTTGTGAATGGAAACTGGTCAATTAGGATCTCCGTTGATTGACAGGGCTCACACTCAGGACCGCCATCTCTGATGTGGCTGTGACGTCCGCCTGTTTCCTTGGGCCAGATCAATATGGAGCGTCAACGTTGACATAATTGGACATCGACATGGCAACTATTAAAGCTTTTTTAAAATAAAAAAAGAATTGAAATGGAAAATATAATCACTAAGTGCACTACACGTCGTTATTTCCAGTGATGCGTCTGTGGCTCAGCGATAGTTCATGTCATTGAGTTTTGAAAACAAACACTTTCATTCAATTAAATGTAAAAGTTGTAGAACATGTGAGTGTGTAACTATTTTCATCGCATTTGATGTTGGAAGTGTAGTGCTTTACTTAAAAAAAAAATAAATAAATAAAATAAAAATCCTTTGCACTGCAGTTAAATGGTTGTGTTTTACACTGAACATTTCAGTGGGGTATTGATGATATTTGTTAACACAGGAGCTTAACCCTTGGGACCAGTGGCTTGTTCTCATTAAGAATGGATGAGCACACTGTTGTATCCCAGCAAGCGAACATGCTGCACTAATCTACACCGGTTCCACAGCAGGTGTTCAGTTAGGTTTAGGAATGGGGTTTCACGGTTATTCGAACGAAGAACACTACGGTGCTCGACTTGAGGTGCGGTCAGCTGGCAGGGTTGGCCAATCGCATTCCAGCGTTGAGTATCACGCAGTCATGTGACCTCTCTGTGTATGTACGCTTTTTTCCCATGTACCTTTGCTCTGGTGTTCACACTCACAGAGCGATGCAAAGCTTGCGGAACTAGTCCGTGCGGACGAGAGTCGCCAAATCGCCGCTGGGTCACATGATGCTGATGCTGTGATGGGAGCTGCTGTTTAAATCACCTGCCTCACCTGACCATTCACTGCTGCCCATGCTTGGCTCGCTCTGCTGACCTCTGTATTTAGGCCTTTCAGAATAGTTTTAGGGCTCTCACGTCCACCCCAGCATCCACATGTGGGCCCCTCTGCTTCTCATGTGAGCCACCTGGAGGGGGGTGGGGGCCAGGGGCCGGGGGGGGGGGGGGGGGGCGTTTTAGTGGTCCCTCCCTGTAAGCCTTTTGGCTGGCTTGTGCAAATAGGGAGTGATAAGAGGTACAGTAGTAGTGCCTTGGTGGCAATGTTGCATACACATTAAATCTCAGTAGATACTGCTTAATTCAGATCGTGCGCTGCCTGGCTGTAATGTGCTTCATCAGCTCTGCGGTTGTGTAGTATTTAAAACACGGGGCAGAGGTCTTTCAAACGGGTCCTCTGTGTTCTCCCAAACTGGCTTAAATGCGTTCCGTCTAAAATTTGTAGTTTTAACTGTAAAGAAAAAATATATATAAAGTATCGGTGGATTTTGTTCTCCATTTGCAGTTGTGGGTGAAATCTGCCATTAGTCCAAGTCTGGATCAATATGCACACAGATGGCCTGCTTGCATTTCATCAGCAGAATCGACGATCGCTGACCTACTTCTGCGGCTGGATTGATTCCCTTTTGAGTAATGAGGGCAGTGGTTTCCCCGGCACAGACCTTTCACGGTCTCTGAACTGGTGCCAGAACAGAGTTCTGTGTGCAGCTGCACCCTTTCTGAGATGGGTTACTGGGCAGAGCTGTGGGCGTCGCCACACGCTTGCAGTAGAACACGCTGTGCGGAACACTGGCTGATCGTTCACCTCGTATCCATTGTTCTTCAGAACCTCCACAGTGCAACTGTATCCATCTGGGATTCTATAGAACAGTGGTATCTATGGTGATGGTGTTATCTAGTGGAATCGTGATTCTTTAATTATGTTGAATGCAATCTGACGGGATAAATTCTTAATATCAGTAATCTACATCCCACAAAGTAGGAAATGGCCAAAATCGGTGTGTATAGGCATTTTGTGTTTGTCAGGCTTGGTGTGAAAAAAAAACGCTTTATGTAACATGCGATCCAGGCCACAGTGGGGAGAATTTAGTGCTGCTCTGGTACACAAAAACACCAAAACCCTGAATCTTACGTTGCATTTTGTTTAGATACGGCTTCTCAGCAAAAAAAGTACCTTCTGTTTAGTGAGGGGTTTGCAGTCAGGGTGTTAAAAGATGGTGTCAGCACACAGGGTTTTTTTCTCTTTTTCTTTTGAAAATAGATTCCTGTGTGAGCTAACACCTTTGATAACAATCAGAGGGAAATCTATCAGCCTTTTCGCTGTAGTTCCTTATAAACAAGACGAGCAACGGCAAACTTAACAATACCTGAGGAAGGAAAAGAACAGTCGGCACCAGAGGAACAGGCGCCACGGCAACACCACGCTTTCTCACGTCGGTTTTTTTTTTCCTGATGTGACTTCTCAGCGGCGTTTGGAAGTGCGAGCTTGCAGCACATCCTGGCGACGCTGTGCTGGGTAGGGCCCTTATCCCTCTGAGAACAGTTACAGCGAAAGCTATGAAAGTGGGTCTGATTGGATTTTGGACCGGGCCTGGAGGGGCAGTCCGTGGTTAGAGAGCCTACAGGTGTGTGTGTGGTTTTGTCTTGTTGATATTTTCCGTCTTTCCTAGTGAACTGAACACAATTAATTAAAATAAAGGAAAATGATACTGTAGAGGAAAATGAGTGTGCGCCATTTTAGCACGCATCAGTGCATGGGACACCACCTTTGGGGAACCGCCCACCTGCGGGAACCCCCCCCTCCCCCACACACGCACACACACACCTGTTTCGATCACCTGGTTCTGCGGCTTCCTTTTTTAGCGAAGTGAAACTTCTGCTTCCCTAAAACCGGCTGATCTCATCCGATCCAATTCTGTCACCTGATCCATCGACATCCCACAAACCTTCTCAGACGCGTGACAGTCAGCTATGGCACGCTGTGGTCCAGGGAACGCTGCAATGGCGGCATACGCCGTCTGTCAAGATGACGCGTGTTCATTTTCTTTCCACGCGGTGTGATTTGAGCTGGACCGTCATGCGGACCGGCCAGTGTACAGTTTGGAAGACACAGGTTTACTGTGTCTGGTTCAGCGCTCCATTGATGTGCACAGGAAAATTGGTCAGTGTTAAATTAACACTAATAGAGTGTATTTCACTCTGACAGAGTGAAATACAGATTTGAATCCTCTCAGACTGCTTGACTTGAGTATGTTACTGTGTACTGGTGAGCCTTTTAGGGGTAGAAAATTTGGGGGATTCCACAGGCCCTGGCCTTTAGCCGCATTTGTTGGCAGAAGCCGATCCAGCCAATGTAGGCATGCCACCGCTTTAAAGATTGTCACTACAGTAGTGCCTTAGTGGCAGAACTGTTTATCTGCTGTTCTACCGTCTCTCAGCAGCTGAACCGCGATCGCTCTATTTGTGCTGGCCGCTGGCGGCTGATGGCGGCCTGCCGGCTCTGCCGACGGTGGACCGCTGGCGAGCCGCTGCGTAACTGCCGCCGAAGCTAAGCTGTGTTAGCATCAGCTATCTTTCATGGGTGGAGCACTACAGTAGCTGCTGGCCTAACTCAGTCGACGAGGAGCATTTCGAACACTGACACAGAGAAGAAAACAGGAAATGGCGGCTAGGCGGGACCTGTCGCTCTCTGTCTCTGCATCTGTCTGCCCGTAAGGAAAGATTAGTCCTCTGGGTCCTCCGGAAAGATGTCAGAAAGGGAGGTGGAAAGTTCGACATCAAAGGCGCCTGGCAGGTGAACTTCCCCTCAGCTCACATCAAAGCGCAGTTTCCAGGCTCGTCCGAGACAGACAGGAAGTCGAAATGCGAGAAAGGAAGTGAGGCGCGTGGTTGCAGGGGCAGCTGTAGTGTCCTTGTTTACAAGGCGGTGGTGTTTTGCAGCAACAGAAATTCCCCTCATGTGGGTCTTTGAGTGACACGTTATCATTATTTGCCCTTGCACAGGGGGTCCCCAAATCCTGGTCCTTCAGCACCACGGGGCCTGTTGGGGTCCCCAACCCTGGTCCCAGAGAACCGCAGGGTCTGCTGGGGTCCCCCCACCCTGTGCCTGGATAATCAATACATAATTACCATAAATATTACACTAAAACAAGGAATCGTTTAGGTAATATTTAGATAAAGAGTGGGCCTGAAAACAGAGACCTTAACTTGCAGCCGAAGTGAATCGCGCCCCAGCGCTGCCTGACCTCCCAGCGACGGGGGGAAGGTTTCGTGAGGGGCGCAGGCTTCAGTGAAGGCCGGAGTTAATTAAACTCGGCAGATTGCGTGCCCAGACTGCGGGGCGGTGAGCGAGGGACGAGCGGTCCGTATATCAGCGGGAAACAAGTGTGCCAGAGGATGAATGGAGGCCCCAGAAAGAGAGTTTGGCCGTGACCCAGATTTGGGCCCCGCACCCGTCTGCGGCTGACCCATATCTGTCGTTCATTTCTACTTTTTTTTTCTTTTCTCTTTTCTTTTTTTTTTTAATCTGGAGGGAAAGATCTGCCCTTTAGGCGTGCAGTAGATTTCCAGGATCAATGGTGAGGTCAGGAAATGTCACTGCAGGTGATGGAGGGGGCGGGGGTGCCGGGGGGGGGGGGGGACTGATAAAAATGATTCCCTTTGCTTTTCATCCCACACAGTTTTCAATAGCTACTGTATTCTGGGGAGGGGGGGACAGGTTTAAAATCCCCTTGCCTGGTTTCCTGCATCTTAAAACACCACAGGGGTGTGGAGGAACTGGGGGGGGGGGGGGGGGACTACCCTCCATTTTACATCAGAGCAGTGGGGGGAAGTTTAAAAACCCGTTACGTCCCGGTTATACTGGGCGAACCCCTTCAAAATGCCTCACTGCCTTTCAGAATGTGGCACCACAGATTCGCTCACCCCCACCTCAGGGAACCTTCCGGAAGATTCTCACGAGTCTGCTCTTTATAAAAAGCCTCCACAGGTTCACCTCTCATCGCCCACAGAGGGCAGCCATTTTGTGGTTTAAAATATGTCTTTCATGTTTGGGGGGGGGGGGGGGGTGTTGTACGTGTTGTGTTGCCTGTTTTTAGCATTGAGCAGTTTTTTTTGGTTTCCTGTGTCTTTCCCTTCGTTGTCTTTAATTTATTTTTCACTTTGTTATTTTGTATAAATACCCTGTGTCCTCACCTTTTTATTACGTTTAAAGTGTTCCTTAAGTTACAGGATGAAGATGAACGCATACCTTTTTTCGAAACTGGTTTATAAACAGGAAGATAACATTTCCCTTTGATGTAAGATATAAACCCTTTTTTCAACAGGGGAGCTGGAAGTCTGACAAAGCTTGTCCGTTCTGTGATGGGTGTGCCTTTAAAGGCCAGTTCTGATTGGCAGCGCACTAAACAGATGCAGCACTGATTGGTTAAAATGAGAATGTCCATTTTTCTTGTCAGCGACATAGTTTCTAAAAGACCAATACCCAGCCCTCCTGTAGGGGGCAATATAAGAACCATTCAAGAAAAAAAAAACTTATTTAAAATCTTAAGCGAATAAAACAGGTTTTATATAGTATTTGCTGTCTTTTGGTTATTTATGTAGGCCCATAACATAACTCCAAATTTATGATTTTTTTTTCTGTAAGATCATTAGAGAGATCTGAAACAGTATTTCTGAATTTCATCTCGGATGCCAGAACAGTGTCGATCTCAGGACGGCGTTGCATTTCCACCAGGGTTGATGATTGACACCGCTTCCATCAAACCGCTGAGGTGACAGGGTACGTCAGGTCAGAGGTCAGAATCGCTTGGGCATGTGAGGGCTTCTCAGATAAAATTAATCAATCATATTGAGGCCAAGAAATGGAGTCGTTATCCGAAATCCATTCTTTAGAAAAAAACAAAAAAATTTGCGGTTAATAGAGTGATGTGGGACTCCCTCGGTGAAGAACCGAACCTGTGACCTTTAGGCTACGAGACCCATTATACGACACTGCGGAATTATGTATGCATGTGGGAGGGGCCTAAAGAAGAGTGGGTTAGTGGGTCAAGGGCTCGTCTCACTGATGCTGTTGAAACAGCATGTATGACACAGATAAGCGCAATGTTTCCACTCTTGGCTTCATCTTATCTTTCCTTTTTTTTTTAACTGGTGGACTTAAAATAACTGATGTGGAGAGTTCTCGAATATGTTCCTGTTCAGTTCTGATTAAAATAAACAGATGTATTGGTGGAGATAAATAACCTCACTTCTAGTAACCTTTTAAAATTTGTGTTAATACTTAAACTTTAAATATCAGGTTAAATCTATTTGTACAAACCTACTGTATATCCCGGCCAATCCACAGGTCCTATTTCTGGTCATGTGACTCCTCCAGAGCTCTTTAAAAACGTCCTTTTTTCATATTTAATGAGTCTCCATGTTTAGTCATTTAAGTGCACATTCTCAGCGCGTTAATTGTTGTTGCTCTTGTCTTGAATGTAGCGTGTGTCTCTTGGTGGTCTAATACACCTACAGCTGGTGAACAGACTGTTGCATTATGGGAGCACACAGTCATCATCACTCCTAATGTGCAAAGCATCAAACCAAAAGTACTTGGTGTACCGGGATTCACGGAGAAGAACAGAAGGGTACCGCCCGCCAGCGTGTTCCCCCGGCTCTCCTTGAACCCGGCAATGAGGGAGGGAGTCTGAATAATTTCCCAGCATGCATTTCGGCATCCGTTCCGCTTGCCCACCTGGGCTACTGGAGCCAGGTGAGAGAGCCTTCAGGGGGAGGGCCTGTGGAGTGCTGACTCAGCGTTTCCCCCCAGGTCAGAACAGCAATCGTGTGTCTCTGGCCACTGAATGCACCCAAAGTCCAATTTCACTTTGGACAAAAGGCCGCTGTATGTGTGGGACCTTTATAAAGACCCGGGGCGCTTCTCGAGCCATCGGCGCTGAAGTTACTCGGGCCCTGCTATGGAATGAGACTGATCGCTGGAGAGGCCCAGCGGGTCATTGAGCCTTCAGCACTGGGACAGTAGCGTGTCTGTGTGCACTACTGGCATCCACCCTGCAGAACAAGGTCAAGCAGGTGGTCCCAGGTGAGCAAGGTGGTCCCAGGTGGGCAAGGTGGTCCCAGGTGGGCAAGGTGGTCCCAGGTGGGCAAGGTGGTCCCAGGTGAGCAAGGTCGTCCAAGGTGAGCAAGGTGGTCCCAGGTGAGCAAGGTCGTCCCAGGTGGGCAAGGTCATCCCAGGTGGGCAAGGTCGTCCCAAATGAGCAAGGTGGTCCCAGGTGGGCAATGTCGTCTCAGGTGGGCAAGGTCATCCCAGTGAGCAAGGTCGTCCCCAGTGAGCAAGGTGGTCCCAGGTGAGCAAGGTGGTCCCAGGTGAGCAAGGTCATCCCCAGGTTGCGTGCTCCGGCAGGATCTAAACCTCCCGCCTTATCCCGCCGCGGTGCTCGGGTTAATTAGGGATTTTGGGTAGCGGTGTTGACGGGACAGCGGGGCGAGGGACCGGAGCTCAGGCAGGTCACATCCCGTCAGACTGAGTGGATTTAAAACGAGCGTCAGATTACGGCGGTCAAAGTCCAGACGGTGTTTTTGCGAAACCGTGCGTACGTTAGCCGGGATGTTTCTTATTTCAGCCCAAAAACGGTTCGTCGTGTATTTCGCTATGTCACAACTCGCGACTGGGGTGTAACGAGCTCCATGACGCTTTTGTGTCATGACATAGTGATATATATATATATATATCACTATCACTATCACTATCGCTATCATGCTCAGTCCTGTTAGGGCAGGGAGAGATGGTGTCGGACAGCTTAGCATTCTTCGAGTGTGATGTTGTCACACAGATGTATCTCAGAGTTAAAGCCTCAATGAACTGTATGTGAAGCTGGCCACAGCCAGCCACCTCCCCCCAGCCCCAACCCCCCCCCCGCCCCCCCGGAATCGTCCAGCCGAATTGGAGCCTGGTTGGTGGCCTGACCGACTCTAAATTACATTCGCTACGGAGGGTGACCACCAGCCGCGAGCCAGCAGTTTGTCACAGGGGCAGTCAGACTTCCCTTCTGTTTTTTAAAAACACTCCAGCGCCGCCGCCGCCACAGGAGCACGAGGAGGATTTAACGTGGGCGGACAGAGAGACGGGTTACACCGTCGCCATCGCCGTCGGGATTACAGCAACGAGATTACAGCGCCTTTCTATTTTTATCTGAAAAACAAACACGACGAACGAGGCACACTGGAGGGGGGAGGAAGGACACTCGCAGGGGGGCGGGGGGGGGATGGGGGGGTGGGGGGGTGTCTTTAAGGATTCAGCATCACTGAAACAAAACAGGACACGGTGGCCCTGAGGGAATGTCCCATTACATCACGGGTCAAAGGTCACCGCAGGCTCAGCCGCTGTGAGGCAATATTCAGCATAATGCGAAGATATTAAAGAGCGGACCCGTGACTGCAGCTGAGCCCGAGGACCTCAGATAATATTTTTTCATATTTTGAGAGTATTTTCAGTAATACGTAACGCTCAGGCGTGTGACAGAGTGTGTATGTACTGAAGCAGCTCACGGGTGTGACGGCTGTGCTCCTGGGAATCAAACCTGCAACCTCTAAGAACAAATCCCTAACCCTGGATAGTAACGCTCAGTGCTCTTGGATGGTACAAATGATTGCAACAGTGTTATTAGTGTATCTGCAAACTGCAGTCATAACACTGGAGGTATGGGCTGTTCTGAAAACATGTAATCCATGCAGAACGTGGGGCAAGCAACTGATGTTACACAGGAAATGCGTACATGTAAGCATACGTGTCACACAGATGTATTTGGAAACGAGCACGGCCCGTCCCTGAATATGGCGACACTCAGCGTTACATCATGACGAGAGCACAGCTCAGGAAACCGCACAGTTCCTCTACCAGTCGCCCGTGCATCGACTGCTGTTCTGATGAGTAATTTTTGTATCATAATAAATTCTCTAAAATAATATTCCCCTCCATGACCTGAGGGCCGTGGAGACGTGCAGTATGTCTTGTCCTCGGAATCAGTAATTCTGGAAAAAAATAAAAGTACAAAAACATGATTTAATGGTAAACAGCTGGCAATACAATCAATCTGCCCTGACAGGAAGTAAACATGCAAGAGGTCACACGCGCAGGGGTCAAATGTAATTGGATGTGTTCGCCGAAGATGGTGGAGGAAATGACAAAGATACCCATGTTATAATGGCAAGTTAATGGAGAATGGTGTCTCTGCAATTTATTGTCAGCACTGCAGATGAATGTAGAATAATTATTTGGTATCGTCTACTGCATATTGCCTTTCAGATTCTATTTTTTAATGTTGTCACTGTTGTTTATTTTTCATTATTGTTGATGCTGTTTTTGTCCTTTGTTTAGTGTGGGGGAAATAAGGTTTAAAAAAAAGTTGAGAAGGAAAAAAAAAATTGTGACAGGCTGTGGATGTAATTCCCAGCTGGGGAGTCTCTGTTTTATCTTTGATCAAGATACTTAACCTCAGTCGCATCAGTGTAATACTCAGCTGTATAAACGGATTGTGTGTAATCTGAGCAAATTGCTCTGGATAAGAGCGTTAACTGCACGTCACTAAACTTTATAGGCATTTCACAGTTCTCGTGTGGAAATTAAAATGTAGGACGGGGTTGACTCCTGACCCTGAACCCCCCAAACTTCCAACAGTGGACCGCAGGTCAGGTAGATCAACCAAACTCATACTCCCCCCCCCCCCCCCCAAAACAGCCGCAGGTCATGGTTGCTCCTTTTCAGATCAGCACCACCACTGTTTCATAAAACTGTTGTGAGGGTCATATGACATCCTTGAAGGTGACAATTATAAAGTTAAATTATGATGCACATGGAATGGGTGGTGGAAAAGAGAAAATATATCATAAATATATTTTCCAACAATATAAAAGGGCTTGGGAGGTCAAATATTAAATAAAAATGTGTAATTAGACACCAAGACAAATTATGAGTGCCAACTAGCTTTTTTTAATGTATCACCTTTCACTCAGCAGTAACAGCCCCTACCCTGGGGCCCATGGTCCCACAGTGTCAAGGTGAGAGAGGAGAGCACGGAATGCTGGGATACCTTTCTGCTGACTGTGTTGAGTACCTTTCACCTGTCAGAGAACGCGTTCAAAAAAATGCATGCTTTCAGAATAGTTTTGTGTTCATTTTATGTAAATAAATAAAAAGGCTTAACTTGCAGGAAGTTTTTTTTTTTTAAGTCTACTTTTCGGAATCGCTCTTCTGCTGCAATTCGCGCTGCCTGTCTGTCCCGAAGGTGCTACCGTACATTTTAAAAGGAAACGTTCCAAAGCCGGGGAAGGCTTTACGTGGGGAACCTGTGTGGTTTTAATACAAACTTTCTTCCCCCTCTGTCCGTATTCAGGACCCGCGCTGGGCTTTTGCTGAGAGAGAGAGAGAGACCGAGAGTCTTCATTTCCTGCTCCGCTACCCATTTCAATGGAGCCGGAAAGTGCCGGTAAACCGAGGAGAAGTAAAACGCTTTTGTGAATGCTGGCGGGAATTGGAAAGCGGAGAGTCGTAAATAAATGGCAGATGGAGAGATTAGGCTGCTCTGTTTTTTTCTTTTTCTTTTTCTCCTTTCCTGCACTGTGTTCGCGGCACCTAAGCGGCGCGTTTTATCCACGGGGAAGCATTACAGGCGTAAGCTCCCGGGGGAACAGTGGGGCGCTTTGGCACGCGAAGCATTTTCTCTGTTTTTAAAGCGGTAGTGACAGACTGACAAAGCGGAGCGCGGCAAATCGGCGGCTCGCGCCGGTCGCCGTGACTCCGTTTAGAGACGCCCTCGGGCTCACAGGCTCAGTGCGATGCGCTCCACGGACGCGCGGCTTCGGCGAGTGTTTCATTTTTTAATTCACAGGACTCGGGCTCTTTTTCATTCCCGTGACCGCTGTACTTGTGTCCGCGCATTGGTCCGAAGCCAAAAAGGGCACTATGTACTTTTCAGCGTTTGGTTTTTTCCAGAGACCAAGCAACGGTGGAAAAAAACTCCCCCAGCATCGTTTCTGGGCACCTGAAATGCATTCTGGGAAAATAATACTGCCTCTGTTCAATTCATCAGCTCATTGTTTGAAATAGAAATGAAATCAGTTGCTGGACTTAATTAATGAATCAATAATTTGTTGTAGATGGTGTTTTAACCTGTAGCTTCTCAGCACAGTACAGCGGCCTGTATGTGTAGGTTCGCAGAATGACTCTAGTTTAGGCATTACAATTCAGGAAGCATTACCAAGACCCACTCAAATAGTCAATCATTTGTTTTCCTGCAGGGCTATACATATATGTACATACACATGTCCTGGGTTATGTATATACACATGTGTACATACTCATGTCCTGGGTTCCATATCACAAAAATAAATAAAAAAATAACACATTTATAACTTAATCCTTCCTTGTCATGCGAATGTGGAAATGTAGCCTAAAGGTACAGTTCTGGAGAAACACTGGCTCTGCTTTTACATGTCCGATCTCTCAGAAGACGGAAAATTAATCACTACCATCTGCACAAGATATGCCATCTATACATGATATAACCATGTTTTCTATAACCGTTTTCAGGAACAGTTGTAATTGACTTAGGTCTGCTCATGTCATGTTTTCCATTTTGTGTGCTGTTTTTGGGATATTTTTTAATGCTTACACACACGCACACACACATACACGCACACGCTTACAATATTGTACTATACGTTTGAGTGACTGCTTCAGTTAAGGATTTCAGTAGCTTAGGGCAAGCTGTCTTTCCCCCATTTTGACTCGCACACAGACAGAATCCGTGGGAACAACAGTCTCATTGACTCGCATGCTAAATATACACCAGCGCTAATCCCCGCTCTGCCTGCGCGCACACGGGCATCGAGGCTCCTCTGGAACGCAGCGCTTTTAGGAACGGACATCTCTGCAGTCCCGCTCCGTCCATTTCGGGTGTTCCTGAGACCTCATGTCCCGTTCCCCTTCCCTAATACGCTCTAGCGTGAATCTCCCTGCAGTTTGAGCACAGGCGCCAGATTAAATAAAGGCTTTTCTTTGGTACACGCTGGTAGGAGGGAGGTCCTGATGGAGCTAGAGCTGGGCTGTATAACTGTGACCCTGCATTCCTCACTGTCCTTAGCCTGGCTGGGTTGGCAGGGCTGGGCTGTATAACTGTGACCCTGCAGTCTGTGCTCAGCCTGGCTGGGTTGGCAGGGCTGGGCTGTATAACTGTGACCCTGCAGTCTGTGCTCAGCCTGGCTGGGTTGGCAGGGCTGGGCTGTATAACTGTGACCCTGCAGTCTGTCCTCCGCTGGGCTGGATTGGCAGGGCTGGGCTGTGTGACTGTGACCCTGCAGTCTGTGCTCAGCCTGGCTGGGTTGGCAGGGCTGGGCTGTATAACTGTGACCCTGCAGTCTGTGCTTACCCTGGCTGGGTTGGCAGAGCTGGGCTGTATAACTGTGACCCTGCAGTCTGTGCTCAGCTGGGCTGGATTGGCAGGGCTGGGCTGTATAATTTTGACCCTGCAGTCTGTGCTCAGCCTGGCTGGGTTGGCAGTGCTGGGCTGTATGACTGTGACCCTGCAGTCTGTGCTCAGCCTGGCTGGGTTGGCAGGGCTGGGCTGTATAACTTTGACCCTGCAGTCTGTGCTCAGCTGGGCTGGATTGGCAGGGCTGGGCTGTATAATTTTGACCCTGCAGTCTGTGCTCAGCCTGGCTGGGTTGGCAGTGCTGGGCTGTATGACTGTGACCCTGCAGTCTGTGCTCAGCCTGGCTGGGTTGGCAGGGCTGGGCTGTATAATTTGACCCTGCAGTCTGTGCTCAGCTGGGCTGGGTTGGCAGGGCTGGGCTGTATAACTGTGACCCTGCAGTCTGTGCTCAGCTGGGCTGGATTGGCAGGGCTGGGCTGTATAATTTTGACCCTGCAGTCTGTCCTCAGCTGGGCTGGGTTGGCAGGGCTGGGCTGTATAACTGTGACCCTGCAGTCTGTGCTCAGCTGGGCTGGATTGGCAGGGCTGGGCTGTATAATTTTGACCCTGCAGTCTGTCCTCAGCTGGGCTGGATTGGCAGGGCTGGGCTGTATAACTTTGACCCTGCAGTCTGTGCTCAGCCTGGCTGGGTTGGCAGGGCTGGGCTGTATAACTTTGACCCTGCAGTCTGTGCTCAGCTGGGCTGGATTGGCAGGGCTGGGCTGTATAACTGTGACCCTGCAGTCTGTGCTTAGCCTGGCTGGGTTGGCAGGGCTGGGCTGTATAATTTTGACCCTGCAGTCTGTCCTCAGCTGGGCTGGATTGGCAGGGCTGGGCTGTATAACTTTGACCCTGCAGTCTGTGCTCAGCCTGGCTGGGTTGGCAGGGCTGGGCTGTATAACTTTGACCCTGCAGTCTGTGCTCAGCTGGGCTGGGTTGGCAGGGCTGGGCTGTATAACTGTGACCCTGCAGTCTGTCCTCAGCTGGGCTGGATTGGCAGGGCTGGGCTGTATAACTGTGACCCTGCAGTCTGTGCTCAGCCTGGCTGGGTTGGCAGGGCTGGGCTGTATAACTGTGACCCTGCAGTCTGTGCTCAGCCGGGCTGGATTGGCAGGGCTGGGCTGTATAACTGTGACCCTGCAGTCTGTGCTCAGCCTGGCTGGGTTGGCAGGCCTGGGCTGTATGACTGTGACCCTGCAGTCTGTGCTCAGCCGGGCTGGGTTGGCAGGGCTGGGCTGTATAACTGTGACCCTGCAGTCTGTGCTCACCCTGGCTGGGTTGGCAGGGCTGGGCTGTGTAACTGTGACGCTGCAGTCTGTACTTAGTCTGGCTGGGTTGGCAGGGCTGGGCTGTATAACTGTGACCCTGCAGTCTGTGCTCAGCCTGGCTGGGTTGGCAGGGCTGGGCTGTATAACTGTGACCCTGCAGTCTGTCCTCAGCCAGGCTGGGCTGTGTAACTGTGACCCTGCAGTCTGTCCTCAGCCGGGCTGGGTTGGCAGGGCTGGGCTGTATAACTGTGACCCTGCAGTCTGTGCTCAGCCTGGCTGGGTTGGCAGGGCTGGGCTGTATAACTGTGACCCTGCAGTCTGTGCTCAGCCTGGCTGGGTTGGCAGGGCTTGGCTGTAAATGACGGCATTAGAGTGGATAGCACTGATTGATTGAGCTCCTGCCACAGTGCATTAGGACCCCTGGTGAATAGCAAACAGGTAAAGAGCCTTCAGAGGGAATTGAGTCTTATTAGTCGGTAACTGAGTGACTCTGTGCGTCTGATTGGCTCGGTTTCCCAATTTCGGTCTCTGTTACGTTATCCCGCTGGTCTTAAACAGCGTGAGTGTGTGTGTGTGTGTTTGTGAGTGTGTGTGAGTGAGTGTGTGAGTGAGCGTGTGTGTGTGTTTGCGCGTGTGTGTGTGAGTGTGTGTGTGTACGTGTACATGTGGGCGTGTGTCCGTATGTGAGTGAGTGTGTGAGCGTGCATGTGTATGTGTCAGCGTGTGTGAGTGTGAGTGTGAGTGTGAGAGTGGGTGCTTGTGTCTGTGCGAGTGTGAGAGTGTGTGTGAGTGCGTGTGTGTGCATGTCTCTCTCTCAGGTTTTGATGAGAGGCTGTGTGGGGGGTGGGAGGGGGGCAGGGGGTTTTGGGGGAGGCCTACCGAGCCTATTTGAGGGGTCTCAAACTCCGGCCCTGGGGAGCTGCAGCGTCTTCCAGCTTTTTATTCCGGTTCCTCTCAGTCAGCAGCCAATCTCCTCCTCTGGGAACACGGTGAGTGAACTTTCTCTCCCAGAGTTACTTAATTTAAACATCAGCACTGGAGCGCTGGAACACTAAGTACCAGAACACTGGAAGGCAGAAGATGCGGCTGCTGGCCAGGACATGAGGTTGAGATCTCTGGTATATTTATATGTCGAAAAGGTGGTATTTATGGATGTAGTTCTCTCAGAGGAAGCAGATATTCACCATTTTACAGCACAGGGTGTGATGTGTTCACCACTGATTTTTCATTGGAGGACATTTGAGTCGCTGTTTTTTCATTGGAGGAAATTTGAGGTTTATTTCCAAAATCGGTGATCCATAATGTATTTTCCATTCTCACTGTTTACATGTACCCTTCTTACCATTCATAATCAGTGAAGACCGATGTGCTGCTTAGCGATAACATCGCTGCCACATCTGCTTGTTAATACGCAAAGCCTAATTGCGTTTGCTTCAAATCTCTCAAATAAAACTGTACATTTCTGTGGAATTAAAAACAACCTGTACAAACCAGGCACTCGTACTTCACGTACTATTTAATTAATTATTGAAGGAGCCACAATGAATATATGGTAGATAGCGTTAGCCACACAGTGAGATGTTCTGTGTTAAGTTAACTCGAGCAGTTTATTTAGCTCTGCACATATTCTTCTGCTCCTGTTGTCTCATCTGGGCAGTCCGCATTTGTGTTTGATTATTTTTTTTCTTGACTGGGAGAAGTTATTGACAGGGAACCCAAGATACCTTTCGCATTCTCAAATGTGTGTGTGTGTGTGTGCTTCTGAGGAAGGATCCGGTCCTCGGATTTGTGCAGGACTTTCTCATTCACCATTGATATGTGTCTGTGAGAGAGAGCTGTACCCCCAATGGAGGGGGCGGGGGGGGCGGGGGTATCTTTAATGTCAGCTTGCGCTACAGGAGGAAGAGGTACCAGGTGCTGTAGTTTAGGAGAGGCTTACAGCATTCCATGAAAGCTTCTCATGTTCTCAGGTGTTTTCGTTACTTTGTCTCCATTCATCAGTCCGTTACCCAACCCACTTACTCCCGGTCAGGGTCACGAGAGGGCTGGAGCCTATCCCAGCATGCATTGGGCTAGAGGCAGGAATGCACCCTGGACAGGTCACCAATCCATCACAGGATATGAACACCGTTCACACACACACACACACACACACACACACTCATACCTACATGCAATTCAGACTCTCCAATTAGTTGCGTGTCTTTGGACTGTGGGAGGAACCCGGAGTACCTGGAGGAAACCTACACAGACACAGGGAGAACATGCAAACTCAGACACACAGAAAGGTCCCCGCCTGAATTCGAACCTGGGACCTTCTTTTGAGGCGACAGTGCTGTCCACCGCACCACTGTCCCGCCCTACTTAGTCTCAAGGATGAATTGGCATCATTAATTTTAAAACTATTATTAGTCTTATTATTATTCTTCTTAATATTGTTATTATTGTGCTGTGACTCAGTGTTTGTGACACTCAGAAGGCTCTTCATGTTCTGTTCAGGCTCATATTTCACTGAAGATTCAATTTGCAGAATATCCTGAGAATGAGATTAAAAGATCAGAGAAAAGTGAAATTTGAGTTGGATAAGAACAAGTGCACTGATGGCTCTCAGTTTAATCTGAGAACCAAATCAAATTACATTTTTTAGTTCAAAGAGACCCCTATTCTTTTATATAGTTTTTCAGTCCAGTGAATTGGTGTAGCTGTAGTGATATTTATAGCCGATATCCTCTATTTATTTATTTATTTAGCTGCACCACTCTCAAAATATATTATCACGTTTTTTATGCTTATACTTACTGGAGTCAAAAACTTCTTACCCTAGGTGTAACTTGAGTATTAATATTGGGGGGGGGGGGGGGGTTGAAATGCACAGACTCCAAGAACTGCAACCCTGTATGGGGGTCCAGGGTCATGCCCATCTGGAGGAAATGATCATTTCTAGTGAATTATTCGGGCATTCGGGTGATTATTTGGTTTGTTGTATAATATTTTTGGGGGGGAGGGGCAGTGGGGTTGTAATCCCCTCAAAGTCCCCCCAAATGACACCCTTGCTTCTTATGGTTTAAATTCAAAGTCAGGGGCTATGCATGTTGGTAAAAATGCTGCAGCACTAGAAAGCAGTGAGAACAGGATAAGCTGTAGAGGTGGATGACTGACTGCTTATTTACCCCGATGAACAATGCGCATTTGGCACAAGCTAATTGAGCGAGCGAAAACACCAGCGCGCTTGATTCGGTCTGTGATTAAATCCCATCTGTTTCCCGTAATTATGTATGTAGGTCAGCGATGTCTCCTGTCGCGAAGACGCGTAGTGCATGCTTCTTTTGTTCGTAAACAGACCGCCTTGTTCGATTAGAGACGCTTCGCTGTGCGGCGTAGCCCGTCACTGAACTTCCGTCTGAAAGTTCGGCGGAGCTGCGCTGTAGCCTACATGATGTCACCTCTTTGTCATTTCGTCGCACGAGGGGATTTTCTGCGGTGGCGCTGAAACGAACCTTTATGCGGGTCTCTAATTGGGGTGACATACCGCCAGTCTTTTCCGTGGCTTCATTACCCCCAGAGAGATGAACGCGGGAACTAATTAATCCTTCAGTCTCATTTCCATTTCGTCCCCTTGTTTTGAATTAATTTGCATAAATATGTCTCTCGTTACTCGCGCTAGTGAACGAATAGAACGTGCCGTTGCGGAATTGGAAAAAAAACCGGACGAACTCGGAATCGTTTAAACTCTTAGTTGTCCTGAACGTGATGACTCGTTGCTTCTTCCAGTTCCTGCGCTCCGAAAAGCATTTAAAAACTACATGTGTAAAACTGTGATGGGACGGAAAGGAGAGGAGGATGCTGGGATAAACCGTCTGTAAGGATATCCCAGGCGTCAGTGCTGCAGGGAAAGAAGCTTTTATAAAGCGCTTGCGCCCGATATGCGATTAATGTGGTTATACTGGGACACTAAGCTAAGCTCACCCTGGCTCAGTCCATTTACAAGCCTCAGAGCAGCATCTGAGCCGTCCTCAGAAGGTTGTCGCGCGTCTCCCCCAGCCCCCCAAAAAAAAAAAAAGTTACCTGAAGTGACCAATCAGTATCGAGCGTTCAAATAAATGCTTTAAAAAGTAACACGATGTCCGTCTATAAGCCGGTCCTGGACATATCTATGTTCTTCAGCATTGCTAAAGATCATCAGCTCGCAGAACTCTGTAGCGGTAATAATACTATTTCAGTTGTCTACGATCATGAAAATGCACTTTTGTACGTCGCTTTGGATAAAAGCGTCTGCCAAATGAATGTAATGTAATGTAATGTACTAGACTGCAATGCATACCAACTCTGAAGCCTTTGAAGTTTTCTCTTCTGGGGTTATTTGGACTGTTAAGGCCTTCTTTGCATAGTGCCCTTAATACACATGTAATTACACAGTAGTTACAGGAGTTAGCTCATGGTAACTAGTTGTAAGTACAGTATTGCAGCGTGTAGCGTACATACACTCTAGTTACACTGTAATGTATATAGGCTGCACATTGTTTCATGGCACTCACAACTGTAAAATGTGTTTGCGCTTGTATTTCAGGTTCTGCTTAATTATAAGTACTGGCAAAGTAATTCATTGTTTTTTTCTGGGTAACAATTTTTTACAGGTCAATAAATATTTAATTCTAAAAGTTGCGGTAAATGTTTTACCATACTTTTTAGACCCTCATTACAGACCTTTAATGTTGAGAGCTGATTAGAATGCTTCACAAATCATATTTCCTGCGATCGGGCAGTTTCAGTCCCTTACTGCTGTCCACAAATTGCATATATTTCCAAAACCACTTACAGTATGTCCTTGATTTATATTCAAATATGAATTTACTTCCGAATTTCAGATTCAGAGAGTCCATCCTCCGTCCAAAATATACATATGCAAATGCTGGGAAAAGTTCTGGGAAATATTTTTACATATTTTTAATATTTTTTATGTTTAAAATGCACCGAGATGGGAAGATTAGCATAAACCTAATTTAATGAGATCCCAATAGGCCGTAGCTGATGGTTGGACCGTGACCTTTCTTTCTGTTTTGGGGGGGTTTTGGGGGGGGGGGGTTGCATTCAGAGGTACCATCGACGGTCCATTAGAGCAGTGAGCTCAGCTCTAAAGTACTGAAGCTTTTTTTTTTTTTTTCGCTTTCTCTAGTTCCATATTTCACATAATTGTTTTCACTTCTGAAGTTTTTAACAAGTTAAAATGGCAAATCGCATATTTGGGTATTTTCAAGTGCATTTTATTCTATTTGTTTGTTCAATCGTGAATACAATACAAAAAAGTATGTACAAAAAGCAACAAGATAAACAACTTTTATGTGCACAGGAAGGTGGAACAATCCCTAAAGGGCTTACAGGGTGACCAATAAAAAAAGCTGTATTATAAATTTTTAATTCTGCAAACCACGTCTTTTGTATATCCAATGATACATGTAGGATTTTCTTACTCCAATATTACTGTTACAATTGTTAGAACTGTGTTATACATTTTTAATGGAGAAAAGAAGTATAATCTCTTTATGTCCGCTGAAATATCTTGGAATTTTCTTCTAAAATATTTCTGTTATTTTCAAAACGTTGCGATTCATTTTAAGCAAAGAAATCAAACGTTATACGGAGACGACTTTCAGTAGTGATCTTTGAACTAGATATGACTGGAGCATTAACCTCATTGAAATGTGTATTTCAAGATTCACTTCAGGGGAAATTGCTTGGAAAGTAAACGATGGAGGATTTTCTCGAGCAGCAACAGTCCATTCCAATCTGAGATCGATCGGCGGTTAAATTGCAGGTTAAGTGCAGAGGTGGGCTAACTGGCCTGTTTCTGCATTCATGAAGAATCTCAGAGAGGAAGTGAAGCATCTCAGAGAGGAAGTGCTAGTCTAGGATCAGTTTAGCCTTTTAGCACGGAATGAATACGGTTAGGATTCGGACTAATTTTATTCATATTTATGCGGGGAAAATTTTCAAAGAATTATGCTGATTTACTCCACTGCCACTCGCGGTTATGAATACGAAATGTAGAAATATTTTGCGTCCTTCAAAGTACCCCTAATTTACCATGAATTTAAGAGATCTTCATGAGGCCTCTTAACCATTTTAAATATAGCCAGGAATGGCTTCGTTTCCAAGCCTGGTGCTTTGAGATACGCCTTTCCTGAAAGAAGAGTTGTGTCACTGTTATTATATTATTTTTAATAAAGATAATCGATCGAATCTACGATAGCAATAGTAATAATGCAACTTTGTGAAGATGGCAATGTCATGCAGTTCAAAGTGTCTAAGAGCCCTTGTGAGGTCATAGGTGGCTTGTGTTACCATGGCACCGATAGGGGCTCCCACTTTTTACAGTAGAGGGGCGGAGTTCTGTTCTTACTGCACCGTGGTGAGAGTTAATGAAAAGAGACCATCTTGACTGCAAAGGAAGGTATTCTACTGCTTGTATTTTTGCATAGACTGCGTTGTTGCTGTTCTTGTTTGTATTCGTGTTAATCAGATTAACCTACAGGGTCCAAGTTGAACTATGCGGTTGTTCCTTGCACTTGGAACGGTACTTCTCTCTAGGGTTTTCGACACACTTGTTCCTGGTTATGGTTATACACTTTGTTGTATGTCGCTCTAGATAAGAGTGTCTGCCTAATGCCTGTAATGTAATGTAATGTAATTCTTTTTTTAGTTTTTTTTTGTGTTGTGACAAGTCTTGTCGGAGTTTGAATCTCTCCCAGTCGCCAGACGTTCGACCTTTCGTGGCAGAAATTAAAAGTTATTGAAGTTCAGGTCCCCGACCGTTTTTGTCCCTTGTGGCAGACGGGATTGGACACTGTCTCCTTGCGGCGTGGTTAGTTCGTCTGTGATTGGTTGGTGGGGTGGGGGGGTCAGCACTAATCATGAGAACAGCTCGCCACCGTCCTCCCGCTGTGACCTCACCTGATAATACCCAGAAAACCTGTAAAAATACTCCGCAGTTTTTTACCCTCGACTGTCCTTAAATGTCTGCTGAGAACACCCGCCTCTTCTGGTCCTCCCTAACAGTACAGCGTATTCTTACAGATTTAATACACAGCGGCATTAACGGTAAACTAATTTCAATATTAACTTTGGCATTGCTGCCAAAATGACCTCACCCTGTGATATTATCAATAGTCCTTGAAATTATTCCATAACGAGCAAATTAATCATATATTTCTGGCAGCATAAAACAGTGACATTCCACCCAGTTAAGATGCACTTCATCAAAGGAAAGAGTTTACTTGGACAACCCGGCAGAAGTTTTTTTTTGTTGCCCATTTTGTGTTTGGGAAACGTGATTGTTTTTTTATGTACTGCGATAGGCATATGTGCAGTGTCGTCAGTCGGTGAGTCAGACCTTCAACCATCATAAGTTTACTCATTACAGATATCCACTGTTTTCCTGACAGCTATGTTTCATCGCCTATGCGTGACGCATGACACAAACAGTCTGCTGGTGCAGCTAATTGGGCATATGGTGATATGGGCACAGTTTGAATAGTCGTGTGAGTCATACCTTATGACGGCTGCAAGATTTACTTTCTTTTATCATGGACATCCAGTGTGAATCAAGGCGATGGCCGCTTTTAAATCTGGTTATATGGGTTGTCCAATCAGTTTTCCTCTCTCCTTAAGCGTGAACGGGTGACCTTTCAGCCAATCAGTCTCTTGTGAAAGATGGATCGGGTTAGATCGTGGTTTGATCTGGAACCCTGGAATGTCTAACAGGGTGCTGTGAGAACTGCCAACCGCGCTTGTGTTTTTAAAGGGACGTTTCACTTTGGCATAACACAAGTCCTTTTGTGGAGCTTACCCCATTGTATTTGAGTAGCGCTGAATACTATTTAATACTAATTGTTCTGATTCTTTTGAACTTTGACCCACTCTTGAGGCCCAAGATTTTTTTTCAAAGCAGAACCTGATCGCTGAACGCTGAAGTTAGCGGCCATTGTTCAAATAGAGAATGGCCTTAGCGCCATGCCGCTCTATGGGAGTGCTTTAGGGAGATACTGGAACCTCGTCCAAGCAGCGAAACGGAGAGATCGATACGTGTCCACAGCCACGGAGGTGATTCCTCTTCTGCGGCCGCTAAATCCGAAAGGCTTTCAGGGTGACGGGCGTTCATCATCCTGGCAAAGTGTTCTGTTTTTGATACTGTGGACAAATCAATTAGGCCGCCGCAGATCTTTATGAACAGGAGAGAAGCGGGCAGGCGTCTCTGCCAAGCCTGGGAGCTGCAGATCAATCCTCAGCCTGCAAGGACGGCGACTGTGTCACGGAAAAGGCCCACTTTCTCTTACTGAGGCATTATGGGTATTCAGTCAGCCAATTCATTTGACTGTGTCACGGAAAAGGCCCACTTTCTCTTACTGAGGCATTATGGGTATTCAGTCAGCCAATTCATTTGACTGTGTCATGGAAAAGGCCCACTTTCTCTTACTGAGGCATTATGGGTATTCAGTCAGCCAATTCGTTTGACTGTGTCACGGAAAAGGCCCACTTTCTCTTACTGAGGCATTATGGGTATTCAGTCAGCCAATTCGCTTGACTGTGTCACAGAAAGGCCCACTTTCTCTTACTGAGGCATTATGGGTGTATTCAGTCAGTTAATTCATTTGACTATCCACACTTTCTAGAGGGTACTTGAGATGTAAAGCAGCGAAACCTAACTTGCCGAAACGTGGCACGATGTGCTATGTTACAGTGGTTCCCAAACCTCTGGGGCTCGATTAGTTGTGTCAGGTGAGCTTGAGGTGGAACAGATCAAATACCTGGATCTGGCTGGCACTACCCAAGGAGAGGATTGGGAACCGCTCTGCTTGCTATTATGAAATGCATTATCAAGCTATTGCAAAACTTCACAACATATCGGCAAGTCTAAAAAATAATGGTGCTCAGAGATATTGCAATTTTTTTTTTAATTAATTGCTGTGAACTGCTGGTTTATATTTTTCAAACTGTCCTCATGTTTACAGGATATTGCAGTTTATTCTAGTTCCATAACATGTGTAACTTGATGTTAAAATTGCGAAGCATTACACAATTAATTTATGCTACTCAGTTAGACACTCATAATCCCTCACAGAGATATTTCATAGGTAAGGCTGCAAAATTTCATTTTCAATATAAAAATAGATGCATTAAACTGTTGTTGTGAGTTTTTGTTGGATTTTATTGTTTCTATTGATTGATAATTTTTATTGATTGTTTGGTGTTTTTTGTTTTACTGTTTGATTGTTTTCATTGTTTGTTGACGGTTTTTATATTCCTAGTTTTTTTTTTTTTCTTGTATTGCACTGAATGGCCTGTTCTCCACATCCCATTTCTTATGTTCTTATGAAATATAAGATATTGGCATTTCCCTTGATTGGGTTGTCGGTTGAGTCAAAAGCCTTAGAGAGTTTGTGCCTGAAACCTTAACGCCATAAATTGCTGGTCCAAAACCGCAGTTCCACAACTGCTGGTCTGTTTGCTCGGTCCCCCGTGAGCCTCGCAGGCCAATCGATTCGTCCGCAGTATCGAAACGGAATAATTTGCCAGGATGACGAACGGCCGGCACAAAGCCTTCGGATTTAACGGCCGGAAAAAGAGGAATCACCTCCGCAATATCGATCTGTCAGTTTCACGGCTTAGACACGGTGGCCCAGTCCCTCTAAACCTCTCCCATAATGCAGTGGTGTTAATGCCATTCTCCCATTGGAAAATTGGCACTAACTTCCATATTGACATCCTACCCCTGATAACCCCACCCTTGACCCTGACCCCGCCCCTTTACTCCGATTGGCCCAATGAGGGTAACATTTGGCCTTCATTATCAACTCATTCATTACAAACATTACACTCATTACAAAACATGCCCATTACACCATACTTATTACAATACATTTCGTGCAACACATGAAAATTACACACGCAGACATGCACGCACAGACACACACACACACACACACGCACACACACAACATACATATGTGAATGCAACTCTGAAGTGTGCAGAAATGTCATAGAAGATCACAAGAAGATCACTTTGGCGCAGGTTAAATGATGCTCTGTACACCAAACGCTAAACAGTTTCACATCGGTCACATGCAGCAAGCAGTTCATTAGTCACCTTCAATGCAGCAAACCAAAGTTCTCTTATGTGTATGCAAAAGGTGTGGACTCTTTGGCCTGCACAGGTCTGTTTGTTCACGTTAAGCAGCCCTTAATTCCTTCTGTGTGTGTTTCTACTGTGCATCAGTCCTGGATCCAGGTGCGTGGTTTTCTCCATCAGTACAAGCGATCTGTGCTTCCTCCTCGTTAAAAACTCATTTTGCTCCACACTGGCCTGCACTCCAGCGCCCCAGAGGCTGATGGGAAGTCCTTGTAATTTTCTCTCAGCTTGTTCCCTGTCGCAAGTGGCTGTACTGCATGTTGAGTGAGTGTATATACAACCCAGGCACGGTATATAAGGTTTCAGATACAAGCATTTTTTTTTTCTTGCACACACACACATACACATGCTCACATGTACAAACACACTCACGCACACATACACGTGCTCACCACACATACACACACATGCACATACACACACTCACACACATGCACACACGCACGTACACACCACACACACATGCACATACACACACACAAACAGATGCGCACACATACACATACCTGCAAGCACATTCACACGTGCACAGAAATGAAATTAAAACATCAAGATTAGAAAAGATATCGCAGCACTTCACAGCACAGGGTATATTTTCAGGCTGTATAATTTCTCACCGCTTACATGTGTAGCAGCTGGCGTAACGAGTAATATATATTTATATTAATATTATATATTATACATTATATACACTTTTTCCTCAAATGCTCAAAGTGCGTTACAGTGAAGGTGGTCAAACCTCACCACGCAAAGGTAGGGACCCACTGGTGATGCACGCATCCAATGCGCTAAACAGCCTCACACCATTAGCGAAGGTGAGAGGGAGAGAACATTTCATTTAGCAATTAAGTCTGGGGATTTTTAGTGCCATGTTTTGCGAGCCGATCTGGGATTTGGCCAGGACACCGGGGAACCCCCTACTCTTAGCGATAAGTGTCATGGAATCTTTAATGACCACAGTGAGATGACAAGTATTTTATACATGTAACACGGTGCATTAGTCAGCTGCTGATGCTGATAGACTGTATGGGTAAATGGGCTCCGTTTGAAATTGGCCTCAATGTAGATCTTAAGGGATCAAAGCATCGGTTTTATACAGTAAAGGTGTGTGTCAAACCGTATGAGGGTAAATGGTAAATGGACTGCATTTATACAGCGCTTTTATCCGAAGCGCTTTACAACTGATGCCTCTCATTCACTCATTCACACACCAACAGTGAAAGGCTGCCATGCAAGGTACCAATCAGCTCGTTGGGAGCAATTAGAGGTAGGGTGTCTTGCTCTCATTGTGTTCCACTGCTATTATGCATTGATATTATTCTGAATTTTTGCAGCTTTGACTTTTTCAGCTTTCAGCTTTTTTTTCTGTGGCCCAAGTTTTGGAGCAGACCTGACCTACAGTCACACATCATATATTTGTGCAGGTCATGTGACGGTCGGACCAATAATGGTGCGACGCCAAAAAGTGGCTCCTCGCTGTGATTCACGCTGGGGATGTGACGGTATGAAAATTTCACGGTATGATAATCGTACCACTCAATATCACGATTTTCGGTATATCACGGTATCAGGTTTTAAGCTAAAAAAAAAAGAAAAAGATCGCACAAAGTTTTCAACCCGAGCTGTTTATTTATGGCCACGCAGATTTTTAAAGACCATTTTAATTGAAAAATAAAACAAAAAATGCAACTGAATAGTTAACTCCGTGTAATTGTACATTTAAAATAATAAAAATCCTTTTTCCTGAATCCAAAGTGAGCCCACACGGATGGACGAGTTCGCTTTTTGGGGGGATATAATTCTTCATTACGGTCGGTATCGGAATCAGCATCAGACATCGCAAGTGTTGTAAGGGATTGCAAACGGAGATGCCGTGTAGATGTATAACAGCTAGCTAGACAGCGTTGCCAGATGGGAAATATTAAACTATTGTAGCAGAGGCTTAAAATTATCGAATTTTAAAGAAAATTATCGTACACAGCCAATAAAGAGAAATCACAGGTGTAAATATGTGATTTCACAAAAATAGCGTATTTATTGTAAGCAACAACCTTGTTTGGCACGCCTACTCGCATACTTCAGCCAATGAGTGCAATACCAACAGCCACCAAGGGGAGAAAAACATTTGCGCACCACATAGGCTGCGTGGAAGCAGCAACTTCCTGGACCCTACTCAAATGAATGAGACTCACTAAAAAGCCTGGTCTACAGATAATATCAAAAAGCCCACAATTAAATCGCGATCGCTCAAACATGTAATCGTTATAACTGAGAGCTGTAACGTTACAATTCATCAGCATGGAAACAACAGTTGTATAAGTCATCGGTGTAGAATTATAACGTTATGCTGTGTCAATGTATTTAATATGCTGTATCAATATTTGTTTGTTCTTGTGAAAGCATGTCTCTTTTCAAAACGCCCAAAAAGTATCTCAGTGCATAACTGGCCCTACCTAGTCCGAGTTCAACTTCAACCTCGGTTCTTCCGACGACTTTCCCTTTGCCTCTCCCCTGCCTTCGCCTGACTCCTCGGCACTCATTTTGCTAGTTTTTTTAACTCGTTTTTTACACGAATGAAAAAAATGACATCGCTGGTAATTTGTAGGTAGCAAGCTAACTTACATTTTACATCAGAAAGTACGAGTGGGAGAACGGCAGCCGTGCGGCTGCTCGCTCCCGTGGGGGCACTGGGGGCACGCACGTCATGCATCAAGCATAATGATTGGCTGGAAAGACGCAGCCTGTGTTTTTAAATGACTTTGCCTCTAAATATAGATCTAGGATCAAAAAGGCAAACCGGGTCCTGAATCGGCAGCCAGGGGATTTAGTAATTGCCTTCCCCTTTTTTTGAAATGGTGAAATTATCGTACATTTGGTCACTGGTTGAAAAAAAAACTCTCCGCATGAAAATAGCTTTTGGCATGCGATTTACTATCGCGGTATTACGTTACGTTTATGATAGCGCTATTTCATATTCGAATTTTACGGTATACCGTCATACCAGTATACCGTCACATCCCTAATTCATGCTGTGATTCATCTCTTTTGGCAGCTGAATCCAAAGTCTTTGTGGTGACCATTAATCTCACTGGGAAATGATCCAATTTCGATACTACGAACGAATTGGGTGAGCGGACAGGTGCAGGTGATCAGACAGTTGAGTGGACAGGTGAGCAGACAGGTGCAGGTGATCAGACTGGAGATCAGACAGGTGAGTGGACAGGTGCAGGTGATCAGACAGTTTAGTGGACAGGTGAGCAGACAGGTGCAGGTGATCAGACAGGAGATCAGACAGGTAAGTGGACAGGTGCAGGTGATCAGACTAAACTACCAGCCAAAGGGAGGTCCCCGTACACCCAGCACCATGCCACAGGTGAGGCTCATCAGTCACGACCTGCGTTTGGATTTGGCAGGGACGGAGCACAGTGCACCTTCCAGCAAAGATCTGAATGAATCACAACCTTGTAAACATCCCTTGAGGTTCTGAATAGTAGGACAGAGAAGGGAAATTGCATGGATATGAAACATGCATGGTAGGATTTTACTTGATCTGTATGCTATAAAACCTTTATTACACTGTCCTAAGCATGGTATACCACCTGTTATAACCGTGTTATAACGGAAAAGTGTATTACAGCTGGTGACTGATGTCATAATGCTGTGGTAATGTGTGCAGAGGGCATTTTGTTAGAAGGAAATGAAGAAGCTAAAATGCGACAGTGCTGGTAAGGCAAAGCTAAAATGCTAGAGTGACCGTCCTGAGACCAGTAGAACGGCACCGTCCGTGGTTCATCTCTGCAAGGTCACTCTGAAGATCGGCCCTGTGAGTTTAGAGCCGTTTCTGCAGCGGGAGCCATTTTAAGTTCCCTGGCGAGCCGACATCTGAAGGAGAGCTGCTGGGGGGGGGCTGTCTGTGAAGGCCTGCTTTACAGACGTGGCAGCAGGGAGGATGTCTAATCTGCTCTGTGAAAGTCAGTCGGGGGGGGATTGACTCTGTGGGGCTCTGCTTTTCTGCGCAAACCGGGGCCCAAACTGGAGGCGCGTGGAACAGCGTCTCCATCCTCCGTCCAGCTTCAAACAGAGGAGCTCAGAGGGGCTGCACCCCTAAAATTAGAGCCTGACACCGACCCCCCCCCCCCCATGAGAGAGTCCATGAGAACCCAAAAGGAAAATAACATCCAAGTGGAACCAAGGTTTTTGGGGAGGCTTTAAAAATATTTTTTTTAGGTTTGGGTATCACTACTCTAAAGGAATGCAGTCCAGCTAATATTTTTTGTTTTCCAGAACATTCCCAGAAAGTTGGGGATAACATGCCCAATTTATAGATCCGTAAATTGTGTCATTTTCCTGGATGGCCCTTGAATGTTTCTTGTGCTGGGACTGTTTTTCTGTGTCTTTGGCCTGAACACTGTTTGGAGAACATTCTCTCTCACGACATCTCACATTTAATTTTTTTTTTTGAAGGCGAAAATAATTTGTATATTTTCCTGTTATCTTTTTCCTTTTGCTTTCTCTGCGGTTACCTGTACTATGTGTTGACGTTCTTGTTACTTTTTAAATTTAGTCTTGTGTTTTTTTTTTTTTTTGTTTAAGCTTTTTTTTTCTTTGCGTAGGGGGATTGTTTACCAGCATTTTACTCTTCCGCCCACACATATGGGAACCGAAAATGCTCGGTTCCAAGCGCTCGGTGCGGTCATAGTGAAAACGCGCGTGCCGGGCGTGTGACGCCGCGGAGACGGAGACGGAATCCTGTCTGTTGCGGGCGCTGCAGTCGGCCTTTCATCACTCGTCACTGGCGTGCGGGAAATGTCACCGTGCCCAAAATAAAAACACATGAATAATGCATGGCGCATTGTTGTGGCACAGTCAGTCGGTGATGAAATCCGGGCGGAAACCGGGGAAATCTCGAGCGCCGTCGTCTCCAGCTCCCGACGCCAGCGTGACCCTCGCGGCGGCGCTCGCCGTCTGTCGGCACGGTAACGACGATGCGCGCGGCGCACCTGAGACAGGTGACGTGCGGGTAGTGCGCGTGAAGTGAAACGAGCTCCCTCCTCGGCCGATGTCTCTCATCGGAAAGGGGGCCGGCAGTGCAGCAGCAGGGGCGTTTGGGGCGCCTGAGGTGTGGAGTCGCTTTCTTCCGCACCTCCGATAGGCGCAGTGGAGCGGAAGGCTGCCTTTAATTCCCCGCTGCTCAAGTGCAGCTGCTTCAGTTTCCGCATTCAAAATCGAGGTTCTGATCGCGTTTGATTTCGTCGCGTTCTCTGGGTGGGTTACCCATGAGCACATGCTGTAGTCCACGTCTGAAAACTAGGATGTGCGCTTCCTACCTGCTTTTTACACATACCTTACTCATTGCTGTGCTTTACCCTGTTTTTGCCTTTTGTTTTTATTTTTCCTGTTAAGCACTTTTAGCTGCAGTCTGTATTCAAGGTGCTATACAAATAAAGTTATTATTATTATTATATTACCTGACTTTTACACACACCTTGCACACGTCTTGACTAAACTTTACGCACACCTTGGCTTACACAAACCTTACACATACCTTACACACGTCTTGACTAAACCTTACACACATCTTACCTGATCTTTACACACACCTTACACACATCTTACCTTAACTTTACATGCACATTACATATATCTTAAGTGAACCTTACACACACTTTAAACACATCTTACAAAAACCTCTGTGGCCTGGCCTGTTAAATTAAGAAAGTTTAAGTAAATGTTTGGCCTGTTAACCTCTAATTTTTGCCTATAGCCTCACCTCAACTGAGCAAGAAAGGCTTATTAAGATACCATACTGTTTCCACACGCACATAGCGGTGTATGAGACTATATTGCTTCCGTAATACATATTGCATCATCCCACTTTGTTCATGAGGCCTAAATTGGCTGCTGATCGAAAGGGAACCCGCTAAGACCAGCAGACAGCCGGGCCTTCTGGGACGGGGATCTGAGACGTCTGGTCTAAATTAGGGCGACTGTCTCCCTAATTAAAATGAGTGGCATTTCCTTGCTGGTATTCTGGGCAGAGCTGTATTCTGAGGGAGTCTGTTGTCTGCGGGGTTTGCCCTGCATGTGGAATGTTGAAGCGCAGCAGGGGGGCGGGGTCTGGTCGGCTGATTGGTGGAGCAGGCCCAGTGGGTGGGGGATACCCGCTGTGCTCACTCTGATAGGCCGGGGCCCCCCTGTCGGGGAGCCACAGGCAGTCCTTCAGTGTCACGGACAAATTTGTTTAGATAATTTTTCAGGCAAATGTTTTTTGCTCCCCATGGTTTCCTTTTTTTTTTTTTTTTGAAAATAATAGACATGTCACTGTTTTTATCCTTCACACAGTAGTGCAGTGTATGCTTATAAATTCAGAGAGTGCTTTTTTTGGCTTTGGTTCATGCATTCATTCAGTGTCATTCATTCATTCGTTCATTCATGAGTTAACACCGAATGCATAACAACTTACAGTTAACCCAAACTAGTTTAGTGAATACCTGCTTTCATCATTCTCACCCACCTTCCCCAACTAGTTTGGCCTCCATCCTGAAAAAACCTGCATAGTAACCCGACTTCCGCAAATTGAATTTGCCCACTTAGGCAACTACAATACTGCAGCATTCAGGAGCCTCAGAAATGGCCCACTTCCACAGCTGGAAAAAGAATTAATCTGCATTTCCTTTTTTTCGCACGACCACACGCAACGAGCCATCCCGGGAATCTCGTTTTTGCCGCCAAAAACCGACAGGAAATAAGGTTATCGTTCTTTTACACGTAGAAACGCAATCGCTATGTTAGCCGCCGCGAGCTCGTAAGTCATCCAGAAAAGCGCTCCTCTTTCCCCGAGCTCTGCCTGGTGCCTGGGGGCTGTGAACGGACACGACTGCTTGTTGTTTTCGGAGGGGAAACTGACGATGCGATTTATGTCCTGTGAACATCTGTGGTGCCTGACAGGATAATAAAATGGCTGACTGCTGTGCCCCCCCCCCCCGGCCCACTGAGGCACACGTTCGCCTGCTTCCTGCTCCACTGGTCGGTGAAAAAGCTGCAGTTTTTTCGCAGCTATAAAATAAGTTTCAGTGTCTTCTGTACAAGACCACAAAAAGAGAAAAAGCCTGAGGGAGTACCAAGCCTAATATTTAACAACCATCCATCTGTCCATCCATTATCTATACCCGCTTATTCCTGGGCAGGGTCCATCCATTATCTATACCCGCTTATTCCTGGGCAGGGTCCATCCATTATCTATACCCGCTTATTCCTGGGCAGGGTCCATCCATTATCTATACCCGCTTATTCCTGGGCAGGGTCCATCCATTATCTATACCCGCTTATTCCTGGGCAGGGTCCATCCATTATCTATACCCGCTTATTCCTGGGCAGGGTCCATCCATTATCTATACCCGCTTATTCCTGGGCAGGGTCGCAGGAGGTGCTGGAGCCAGCTATCCCAGCATGCTTTGGGCGAGAGGCAGGAATACACCCTGGACAGTTCGTTACAGGGCATAAAAATTTAAGAGCAGGGGAAAATTATGAATTTGCAGAACACTTTGATTCACTGCATTTAAGATAAATATAATCCTGCTCTTTGCTTTTTCAGATGCAATTGAGATGCAAAAGAGGTTCAGCCGATATGTGCGATGGATTGGTTCTACCATTGACTCAGGATCTAACCCATATATAGTACAGCACTGCGTGCTCAAAAGAGCATGTCTTCTCTGCAAAATGCCCCAATGCACTTCAAAGGGTTAAGTTCCCCTGATAACTATATTTTAGCCTTTTCCCACACTTCCTGTGTTTTTGTGTAGTCTAATGCTGTGAGAACAACACAGAGCTTGTTCAGATTGCTTCCTGTGATTCAACAAATGCAGGTTGCTTATAATGCAGCCTTTCTAATGCAGGCTTTCTCTTAACAACCCTGTAATGGTGCTTACTGTCAGAGCCTATAAGTTTTGGGTTAACTTACACCCTGAAAATGATCTCTGAGTTTGTACCTCACACTTCAACCATAACTAACAAAACTTTATTGAAGAATTACTTTGAAAAGGAAGACATTTGATCGAAAAAGTGAATCTGCTTTGTTTAAAAAATAAAAAAAAATAGAAAAAAACACCTTTTCCCATAATTCAAGTATTTACCCATGATTCCTTCTGAATTACCCAAGTGAAAATGGCAACAGGATGCCACCAAAATAAAAAGAGCGGGAAACTGACCCTTCACAGGACAGCAGTACCCCATGAATCCCTGCATGGCAAGACAAGTCTATCTTTGGCAAAACGCGAACGTTTCCCAGACATTTTTTAAAATCTTTTTATTTGTTTGTTGAGGTTTTGGTGGAAGTTATGCACAGTAGGGAGCAACGTTTCCTCTATTCTGTGAACTTCCTGTTTGATTAAAAATAGTGCTACGCTGTGGGGGGTGTGGTGAAGTGGGCAGAGCATCACATGGTCACAGGTCTGACTCTTTCTTCTCCATTTTTGGGTTCAAATGTGGGGGCGGGGGCGGGGGGGAACCTCCGGCAAAAATGTGGCCGTTTCGTCGTTTCTTCCGAACATGAGGAAGTGGCCTTTTGGGGACATGGCGGCTGAACAGGGGCCCTGGCTGAGTGACTGCGGCGATGCACTCCTGCACGATAGCCAGACAACATCTGACGGAACGCCTCGAGGGGAAGAACAAGTTTTCGGCTAACCCTCCTGGTCAGAAAGCCCACTTGTGTGGAGGAAAAAAATAAAAAATAAAAAGAGAATGTGTTCCTGGCCAGCCTTTCGTTCTCCAGATGTTTCCTCCTGTTGTAATTACAGATACAGCACCATGAAATCCCCAGCTCTCGCAGCCAGTGTCGAGAAACAGCAGAACACTCAGCGGCAAATGCATCCGACCGAGCTTCGGGGCTCGAGCAGTCATTTTACGTAACTCTTCAGACCCTTCGACCCGGGAAGATTGCTGACAATTTCAAAGGAGACTTCTGGAGTCTTGTTTCTTGGTCACACTGCCGCGGATTGCCGGGGTGGATCCTTTGGAGAGGCGAGCTGCAAGCGACGCTTGGACGGAAGAACAGGCGCAGCGAGAATCAGTAAACCAAACCCAGGTGCAAGTCGCTTGATGTCTTGAGGTTCGACCCCCACAGTCCGACGCTTACGGCCCGACCCAAACCAGCCCGATCCAGAGACCAGCCCAACCCTTTACAGCCCACCGAACCAGCCCGACCAGAACCAGCCCGATCACAACCCAACCGACCCAACTCATAAACCAATGCCCGTGTGCCGTAACTGGCCTGACCCGAAGCCAGTTCGATCCCTACAGGACATGCCTGTACCCGACCAAACCACCCACTCTTTACAGTCGACTCAAAGGACAAGTCAATGCAGAACCAGCCGTAATCGGCCTGATAGAGCTCTGCAAATTTATTAATGAATGCATCCTGCCTGCTGGAATAACAAGCCAACAACGCCATGCAGCGCCATGGAAAACAGCGCGGCCTTTCCCACAGGGAAGCTGCTGTAGTGAAGGTGTGTTCGCCATCGCGGAACAAACGCTCATCTGACCCGACGTCACAGGGCTAGAAATAGGCGCGGCACCTGGCCTGATGTTTTATATTTAACTGTGTATTTAATTATTCTACCATATATTTCTCTTGTCTGTTGCTTTTTGGCCATTGCTATGCCTTGTAAAGCACATTGAAACTCCATGTGCTGGGTGAAATGCGCTCTATAAATAAAGTCTGATCGACTGATTTGATTGATTAGTGTTTTTTTTTAGTCCGGCTTGCGTGCGTGCGTGTGGAGGTCTCCTGGCTGCAGTTGTGTAGGTTGTTTGTTTTTCGCTCTCTGCTGCACCAGCTGTGGCTGCGTCGGTCGTATACATGGGCCTGGAGGGGTAGAGGCGGGATGTAATGGGGTGGTTGGGGGGAGAGCGGGGGCAGGGGAGGGTGGGTGAGCGGTGCATTTTCCGAGGGGGGGGGGGGTCCGGTCGATGTCACCTGTGCCTGGCACTGTTTTTCAACGTGACCGCTTTCCCAGAGGTACTCCGTGTTCACGGTGACGAAGAGCGGATTTGGGGGCAGGGGAGAGGGGGGGGGGGGGGCTTTGTTCCATATTTAGTCAGTGGCCCAGAGGAAGAGCAGCAGCGTATTTATAATCCTCCCGCGCGCGCACCTGCGGGGGAAATGGCGGCCGACGGCGTGTCAGTGCGCTCGTGAGGCGGTCCGCGTGGCCTGTGGGAGCGTCTGGCTGCTTGGGCACGGTGACGTTGTTCCATGCTGTCCACTCGCCACATGATACCATCTGCGGGCTTGTTTCGTTTCCTTTTCTGTGGGTGAAATCATAATTGCACAATTGTCCATGACGGTCACAGCTTAAAAAAAATAAAAAAATAAAAATAAAAAAGTTTAAAAAAATGCCAGAGGATCAGTTTCCTGGAGAGCAGCTTGTTCGAGCATGTGGTTTACTGTGCTGGAGTGCGTGCAGAACTACATGTTCCAGCACAGTGGGCATGGCTGCTTCCCATCATCCACTCTGTTCCATTATCATCCTCTGTTCCCATCCTCCTCTCTGTTCTATAATCATCCTGTGTTCCCATCATCCTCTCTGTTGTTATCATCCTGTGTTCCCATCATCCTCTCTGTTCTGCTATCATCCTGTCTTCCCAGCATCCTCTTTGTTAACAGGGCATACCAGAGTGTACCTTGTCACCTTCATGTTTCACGCTGAGGGTGTAAAGGGCATCAGTACGGAGACCATACTTTGCTTGGTTTGTTTGTATGTTGGCTTATTTTACTGTTAGGCTGGGATTCAGTCAACATTTGTTTTTAATATTCACTATCGATTTAAAGAAAGCCCTTTTTTTATTTTCAAACACAGCGTACATTCACTTGAATTAACACGCCAAACTGAGCTTGTGAAGAAAAAGAAGTGCAACATTTCAGTTTACTTTTGGGTTAAAGTTAAGGACAAATGTCTATTGATTGTAGTCCTCTGTCTGAAGAAAAGTTCCATAAAGCTCATTAAGTGAGTTTAGTCTGCAGGTCTTATTGCAGCAGGCAGACTGACAGCAGGGAGAGAGATGGCTGTGTGAGTGTGTGCGTGTGTGTGTATGTGTGTGAGTGTGTGTGTGTGTGTGAATGTCTCTCTCGTTGACTGAAATGCATGTGTGTGTTTGTGTGAGTGTGTGTGTGTGTGTGTGTGTGTTTGTGTGTGCGCGCATGAGTGTGTGTGTGTGAGTCTCTCTCTCTCCTCGTTGGCTGAAGTGTGTGCGTGTGTAATGTGTGTATCTCTCTCTCTCTCGCCTTGTTGACTGAAGTGTGTGTGTGTGTTTGTGTGTGTGTGAGTGTGTGTGTGTATTTGTGCGTGTGTGTGTAATGTCTCTCTCTCTTTCTCTCTCTCCTCGTTGACTGAAATGTGTTTGTGTGAGTGTGAGTGTGTGTGTGTATGTGTGCGTGTGTGTGTAATGTCTCTCTCTCTTTCTCTCTCTCCTCGTTGACTGAAATGTGTGTGTGTGTGTTTGTGTGAGTGTGTGTGTGTGTGTGTGTGTGCGTGTGTGCGTGTGTTTGTGTGTGTGCGCGTGAGTGTGTGTGTGTGAGTCTCTCTCTCTCCGTGCGAGTTTGCATTGTATGTTATGTCTCTCTCTCCCGCCTCGTTGCTAAAAGTGTGTGTGTGTGCGTGTGTGGTTATGCTCTCTCTCGGCGCGCGTCGTCCCTGTTGACGTCGAGGCTCGCTCTCCCCATGGCTCGCAGCGCCTCCGCGCCCCCGGGTAGCGGAGCGCCCTCGTACCCGTCTCACGCCCTCTGACGCGCTGCTGAGCGGCGGGACGGGACGCCGCAAACATCGATCGGGCGCTCCTGCGCCTTTCCTCTCACTCAGGGAGGGGGAGGGCTTACCCCCCACAGGCCCTCACTACCTCTTTCAGGCAGTTAAAAATAGCCAGAGGATGTGCCTGTTCTTGCCTGCGCTCTCTCGTTCTGTCTCTCTCTCTCTTTCTCTGACTCTTTATCACTCTCTCTCTCTCTCATTCTGATTCTCACCGACTCTCTTTGACTCTCTCTGACTCTCTCTCTCTCTCTCTGACTCTGCCTCTTTCTCTCTCCCTCTCTCTGTTTCTCTCTCTCCGCTGAATAACGCGGACGTGGGGAGTGCTTGGCGGTACTTTAGCGGTAGCCCGCTAGCGCAGTACTGGAGAGCGGTTTTCCAGATTTATTTTCATTGGACGGAGCACTTGGCAAGAGGCTGTGCAAAACCAAACTTTACAGAGGCCATATATTCGGTAGCTATCGATGTATAATATTGTGTTTCACCTTGGTGTCCCTGTAGTCCTTTGCATCTGCATAAACAATAGTTGTTTGTTACATAAACATGTGCACTCAAAATAGTCAAGTTGTTCACCGCAGTTGTTCACTTAAGGTTATGATCTGAAAGTAATGATATGGTAAAACAATTCTATTAACGAAACACCTACATGTTTGAAACAAACTAAGAGCCGTTATTTAGGCGGTACCAAACCCTGACAGGAAGGCTAGTTCAGCAGAATCAGAGTCACTGAGTTCACTAATATTTCCCACAGAATGATATTGAGCATTTACCGGCTTACTGTTTGCAATCTACAATATCCTGTGTTCTGACGCCACAAAGAAAATAAAGGTGGGAGAGAATGTTAATGCTACTGTGGGATGATTAATGGTTTATAAAGCACTGATACTGCCCTGTGGTCTTTTAATATAATCCTAAGAAAGCTTGAGCCATGAAGCACAGACTCTGCTCATTCCCAAATCCCATCACACTCTCCCTCCACCACAGAGGGAACCCCCCCTCCACCCCCCCCCCCCCCCCATATCCCATCACACTCTCCCTCCACCACAGAGGGAACCCCCTCCTCCCCCCCCTCGCCCCCCCCCACCCCCCCAGCGCTGTTCCAAAGCCTTAGAATTAGCCTAAAGCACAACCAATCAAAATCTCCAACTCGGCTTATCGCCGGGCAGTTTGTATACACCGTGGAGCCCTATTGGGCAGAGGATTTAATGCCTGTTGTGCAATTGTTGCAGTAGTGTTGCAGGTATAGCCTGTCAAACGTGCGATGGAACTCAAAAACATCCGGCACTTCTGAAATGCTTCGATGTGCTGATACAGCTCCCAAAAGTAAACTGAGAGAGAGAAAGAGAGCTAGAGAGAGATAGTGATGGAGAGAGAGGAAGGGAGAAAAGAAAGAGAAAAAGGAAGGGGGTGAGAGAGCATAAGAGAGAGAGAGAGGCAGAGATAGAGGTAGGGAAAAAGACAGAGATAGAGGTAGGGAAAATGAGAGAGAGAGAGCTACAGATGGAGAGAGAGTGGGGACCTGCCTTGCAGAGGCAGTTGCTATATATTTTAGTCACGCATTTAAAAAAATAGCTATTTCTAGAAGCAGCTAATATCTTTATTTACTCTGTTATATTGTAAGTTGTTCTGAATAAGAGCATCTGTTGAATGAATGTAATATAAAGTATATTTGCACATATATTGACACGCTCAGAACAGATGTGTTTAAAACAATGCTTAACGTGACATTTTTTAACACACTTCCATGTCAAGTTAAGGGCAACACATTTAGTGTTACTTTCAACACAGTCTGTGTGTAAAAAGACTGTAGTTGTAACAAATAATTTGTATATTTGTTACACAAAAGTAGTAACTTTGACACAAAACATGTTGAAATTAACAGAAATGTAGTGACAGAAAAAGTGTGCTGGACTTTTTGAGAGTGTACACCATTGTGGTTACAGTATATTCTGTTCCGTAAGGTTCTGCTGAGAGGATTCTCAGCGCCAGATCTGTGCTGAATCACCTGCAGTGCAGACAGGGCCCATATTACCGTGTATTCATTTCGGGCAAGTGCTACTCAGGACTCGGGCCCCTGACCTGTTCGCTGTTGTCACAGGCCCTTAAAACAGAAGGTTATCGCCATGGCGACCTTTCAGATAGACAGACAGGACCTGTCAGGCTCTGAGGTCCAAGGTCGCGACCTTTAAGAGTGTTTCACATTCCCCTCTCTCTCCCTGGCCTGGTTCTCCCTGGCCCTGCCCCAGACCTGGAGCTCGGCCAGCCCTGCTCCTTGGTATTTGGGTTATTGTATCAGTGGGGCAGTATCCCCTTATATTGTGCTTTTTTAAAAAAATGTTGAATGAACCGTCCTATGGCGTGCAGCGTATCAACCCTTTCTTCTTCCGAACATATTGTTTGTTTGCCGTGATGGAGAATGCAGTGGTTTGGTCTGCATGCTTTTGTTTGGGCCAATCACGTGTGATAAATCAATTTAATATATATGAGTACAAATGCCTGTAATGTAATGTAATGTTATATGGATTAAGAAGTCAATGGATTAAGAAGTCAAAGTCAGTTTTGCCCTGAAAGCATTAATTGTCATTGATCAAAATGGTTTTTCGATTCTTTATTTTCAATAACTTGCCTGAGGCAGGAACCAAAACCGAAGCTGTGAGTATTAGCGGGCTGCAGGCCTTGTGTCAGAGCTGCAGTGGTGACTGAGGCCTTTGGGTAACGTAGTCCAGCGAGAAGGCTGTGAAAGCTAAGGCAAACTCACGGCGAACGCACTCGACAGATGTCACGGCTTTACAGAAGTGTGAAAATTACCCAGTTGTGAAATTTCATGGGTCCTCGACGACTCTCTCACCAGACCGTCCCTCAGAAACACACACCGCGCCTCGGGCCTGTTTGAAAAGACCAGCGCTCTTCCTCTCCATAAATCATCGCTGGATTTATGGGGAGTGACAGCTGGGGGGTGTTTTGCCGTGTTAAATTATTGTTATTGAACATTTGTGGCAGCAGGTGGTAATGCACCAGAGTGTGCCATACGCAGTGTGTAAAATAAGAATTGAGTCATATGCAAAAAAAAATAAAATTATGCGGTTCGGTAATAAGTGTTCATTTCCACTCTGTCAGGTTATGCTGACATGAACACACCTGCAGACTGTGGGGTGCTTAGCAGCCAACTTTCCAAATTCTGTTTCGCTCTGTTTTGTGCTTTGCCCCTAAATTTAAACACAGAACAAGTTTACGAAGTGTTAAATTTCATACACAACATTGTTCATGAATTTTACCACCACAGAGCCCCAAGCATGCCAAAAGCTGTCTGAACAGTGTTGTTGACTTGATACTGACAGTAATGTGTGTTGATATATTTTTATGAAAATACAAATATGCTATTTTTCCTATGAATTACCCAGTGTACACTGTCCCTTTGTATTTTACGGTATAAATTATTTCAGCAATACAAACGGAGCGCATTTTATTAAAGGTGAGACATATGACGCCCCTTTGCAAAACATGGCTGCGCAGTAATCTGTCTGCGCAGAAACACCGTGTCCTTGGAATGTTCCGGAGTCTTCCCCCTTCCAGGTGTCGATAAGCACTGGAAAACTCCAGTACCTCCTTGAAAGTTTATTAGCGTTCTATTTCAGGCACCTGCCAAGTGACCTTCCCCCCCCACCCCCTCCCCCCTCCCCCCCCAACCCCAATTCCTTTGTCTCTCAGTGTAATCATACTTCAACACGTCCATAAATGGCATTTTAACTGTGCTGTTTCACTGTGATTTCCGCCCTCCCGTACAGGCCGAATGGAGCAAACCTTTATGGCCTGATCAAAACAATGTATTTTTCCATTTCCCCTGAGCTATAATTACAGTCCCCGCAAAGCGCAATACATTTTCTTTTCACGCAGACCAAAGAAACAAGAAGTCTTTTTTTAAATGCTGACTTCATCTTCACAAGCAAATAAATGACACCTTCACAGCATGACGCGCAGTTATTGCTTATAGAAGTGATGCTTTTATTGTGTCAACAAAAAGCACATTTTGCAGCCAGTAAACTTCTGACTACTGCAGAGCACCGGTGTCTCAGAGGCTTCCCCAGACTCGCGGCTGCTTCCCCATTCCGTCGTACCTTTTTTCTCTGTCGCCTTGCAGCTCAGAGAGAGCGCGTGTCGTTCTGTGGGGACTACAGCTGTGAATTAGAGGCAGGAATTCCACCGCCTGGTCGCCGGGTGGGGGGGGCGAGTGGGGGGGGGGGGCGATGGGATGGGATGGGAGCAGTGTCAGGAAAGGTCGCAGTGATGAAATTCAGCTCAGACAGAAGAAACTCCATGCCACAGGGCATCTCTCTTTCTCTCACTCTCTCTCTCTGTCTCTCTCTTTCCTCTCTCTCCTCACTCTCTCTCTGTGTCTCTCTCTCCCTCACTCTGTTCTCTCACTCTCTCTCTCTGTCTCTCTCTTTCCTCTCTCTCCTCACTCTCTCTCTCTGTCTCTCTCTCCCTGCTCTCTCTCCCTCACTCTGTTCTCTCACTCTCTCTCTCTCTCTCTCTCTCTCTCTCCCTCTACTCTCTCTTCCTCACTCTCTCTTCCTTCACTGTCTCTCCCTCCCTCTCTCTCTCCTCTCTCTATTTCTCCCTGTCTCTCTCTCTCTCCCTCCCTTCAAGGCAAGATAACAGCCTGTAGTGAGGGTTTCTGAGACAGCTGTGCACTCAGCACAGTGTGTGTGTGTGCATACACAGGGTTTCTGAAACAGCTGTGCACTCGGGACAGGGGCCTTGGCGGTGGATCGGGTCAGCTGGTTCGGCTCAGCTGGAGGTTTGGGGTGGAGCTCTTTCCACCCTGATTTTGATGGCATGGTTATTTTGGGCCGGGGCGAGGTGTGATCGCAGTTTTATGGTCTAGAGTCTGAGGTCTATAACAGGAAGTGGGTGTTAGCTCTCACTTGGAGACCTCATTTCTGGTCTTGTCACAGGGAGTCGCAGAAAACACTCATCTTCTTTTAGCTCTTAATGTTTCTTTCCAAAACAATGTTCTTCCCTCGAAGTCATTGATATGCACCAGATACAGGACTGGGAAAACACCCAGTATGTTAAAAGGAAACACATTTTTTGCACAGTGTGAGAATGTAATGTACTATAATCTTTGACTGTTCATTGTCAGATACGATAGAAATATATAATAATTTAAAAAACATTATTACAGTACTCTTAAAAGCACAGAATCCCGGGCCTTACCCCATGCATCATTTCTAGTGTCACAGCGATTGCCCTCGTTATCATAAACGACTGAAGCTTATTTACAAACCCGAGACAGAAATGTGATCATGTACCCGAGAAAGTTACAGTAAATGACAAGCAGGCTTCTGGAGCTTGAGGAAGCATCGCAGTGCAGGTGTGTGTGTGCACCGTACCAGGTGTGGTGTGCCGAGCGGTTGGCTGCCTAATTGGTTGATTTTGTCCAATCAGCTTAAAGATGTTCCCTAGGTTCTTAAGTGGAAAATTACAACAGCTGTAGGAGCTTTATTTGAGAGTCTGGGGGTGTAAGAAAAGGGTGTGTAATAAATCACTATCCCCCCCCCGCCCCCCCCATACTCCCCCTGCTGCAGCGGCCGTTCATCTTCTCCATGCAGTCTTCTGCACGTGACCCCCCCACCCCCCCATACCCAAACTCGGAGCCCCTAAGCTGCTGCTGTTGTGCACCTGTCTGGTGTAATGCGGGGACGCGGTCAGAAACGCACCGACCTCCAGAACCTCGCGTCGTCAGGGAACTTCGCGACTGCCGCGGGGAACGGGAACGTTATGAAGGGGAGCTGCGAATATTCGCGAGGCCGTGAGAAGGGGGGGGAGGGGGGGGGCGCTCAACTCCACGGGCAAAAATAGAGCAAACGTTGTGTTTTTCAGTTTGGTTTTTCAGTGCTGATCTGACGACGCTGTCCTGAAGACTCTCGCATTGAACGCTCACCAAGTGGCCTTTGACTGTGACTGACCTCGCCTCCACCACCCCGATCTACCAACCCCTCCCCGCTACCATCTACCAACCCCCCCCCCCCCAATCAACCGCACACCTACCATCCCCCACCCCCCCAACAACCCCACCACCTACCATCCACCCCCACTACCACCACCAATCGCACCACCTACCATCCCCCACCCCCCCCAACAACCCCACCACCTACCATCCACCCCCACTACCACCACCAACCGACTAACCCCCTCCACCGTCACCACCAGCAAATTAAAAAAAATTAAATATAGCTGTACCAGATTCACTGCCTTCTGTTTTTAGAGCCTGTTCTGACTTGAGGAGGATGAACTGTTCAGTGTGCTGTGGTCACGGGCTCAACTGAACCTTTTAGTTGATTAACTCATTATATCTATATAGCAGTCCACCAGCTTTTTAAATCCCTGTGCTGCCAGCAAGGCACTCGCCTACTTTCTCTGGAGATAAATAACAATAACAAACTGTTTTTTTCTTCATGGACATATCTATATATATCTCTTTAAGAAACTGCAGGCTTATTCCTTGTCATGTGGTCCTAGAATTACAAGTAAACGTCTAGCCATTTATTTACTCTACTGTTTTGTGGAGTTTTTTGTTGTTTATGCTGTTATGTAATAATATTTTATGTGGTTTAATCAAAAGCCCCATCCAGTTTTAGGAGCCATAAAAGCTGAAGTTATTCAGATCTTTTTTAAACTTCAAATGCACGAGCTTCCTTTGTTCTAGCGCAGAACAAGTGTTTATTATATAACCTCTTTCTGACAGTTATTGCCTTCATCCTGCCAGTCATCCTGTGCATTCACAGTGATTATCAGTCTTATTGATCTTGCTGTACAGAGATCAGCACAGTCATGTCTTCACACTTCCTATTATGTGTTACGTAACAGCAGTCCTTGTTAACACCCTTATTAGCTGAGTAGCGTTAGCTGTTTTAGCATCATAGTAGCAGTAGCTTCTTTCGTAATGGGTTAGCATTTCCTGTTTTAGTAGCAGGTTAGCATTAGCTCCCTTAGTAGTGGGTTAAGTGTTTAACACATTTAGAAGTGGGCAAGCATTAGCTGTTTTACTAGCAGGGTAGCATTCTCTGCTTGAGTAGTGGTTTAGCATTAACACTTTTACTCATGGGTTAGCATATCCTGTAGTAGCAAGGTAGCATTATAACCTTTAGTACTGGGTTAGCATTAACAGTGGGGTAGACTTTGCTGTTTTATTGGTATCGTAGCATTAGCTGTTTTAGTAGTAGTAGTAGCATTAGCTATCATAGTAGCCTGGTAGCATTCCACATTTGTACTAACATTAGCTGCTGGAACACATCCTTATTGGAATTCCAGGTATGCCAAAATTGTGCGCCGACAGGTTGAGCAGGAATGGATGACAGGCCAGGTGACCTTGAGGTCAGGTTCACTCACAGCTGGATTCCAGTGGCTGCTTCTCACCTGGTGCGCATTCAAGCATGCCAGAGCTCGTTTTTGCATGGCTCACTTTCTGTCCGAAGGTGGATTTTGGAACAATTATGCGTTGGGCCCCATTTCTGACCTGGACCACATTGCCACATTGGGGTTAAACTGAGCATGCCCAAATATCAACTTCCTCCAAAAATGTGAATACTGGACAGGGCTCCAGGCATTGTGTGACCATTTTACACTTGGCGGAGCGAGTGTTGTTGCACTGGTGCAACTACAATGTTAATGAACTTAAAATGATTTGCTCTTCCGTCTTTCATTGCGCAGTTTAAGCTGTCCTGCATGTGTGGTGCAAAGATCAGTGTGATAAGTAGGGGAGGGCGGGGCGAAATGTAACTTGGGATATTTTTAGGTGGTTGCACTGGAACTTGAGACATATTCGACGTATTTCGGGTTAAACACCAACCTCCCTTCGTCTCCGTAGAACGGCGGGAGATTTCGATAAATATTTTAGGAGGTGTTGCCAAAAGGCTGTTTTGGCTATGGACGGAAGGACGGAATGGACAGAATGTATCTAAGGATGGAATGTAAGGACGGAATATATGTAATCGTCAACAGTCTTAATGTCTTACAGATTGCGTAGTTTTGATAGAGCATGCTAGCTTGCTGGGATTGCTAGCCAGTCAAAAGCGCGGCCACACCCCAGGCAGGTTAAACCTAACAGAGTGTTTCTTGTATGCCACCTATGATAGAAAGTACTCGTCGCAGGAGAGTGTGAAACTACTAATAGTAGGCCTAAGCTAGAGTGTTTTTAATACGCTCCATAATGACATTTCTTAAGCATCTACATACAATCCAATGTACATAATAGCCAACAGTGACAAAATATAAGGACACACAAACACGTAGCTACACAATGCAGAATAGACAGATCAAACAAGACCCTCATCTGCTTTCAGTGCGTTTCATGTGCTCCATAATGACAAATCTGCACATAGAGACCACCGCAGAATGTAGCAAAATAATAATTTGGATGTGCGATGCCATTGCCAAAATGTTGCGGCACCAAATCTAGTGACACCGCCACCACTTTCAGCGGCACCCGTTGAAAAAGCTGGCCTGGCGCCTTGCTAGAACATTCTTTTTTTTTTTTGTTGTACTTTAACACTTATTAATTATTCTATTACATAACGTCCTGAACAGAATCACTCAGCGGGAGACCGTTCTGTTTGTTCTAGTGTCAGGAGGAGTGCTTTCATCATGTGAAGAGCCATTTGTGAGATTAGGATCCATTTCAAAGTCTTGCCCGGGTTTGCATGCGCGCAGTAAATCACGATTAGCAACAACCGCTATCTTCTGCGCTGAGAATCAAAGGGAAGAGGCTTGACACGACTCGTTGCCATGGCGAGTAGACCTTCCTGCAAATTAGTAGATTGCAGTTCTGACCCCGGGGGAAAGTTCACATTCAGGTGTGGTTTGTTCCTGCTCAGCTCACAGAAAAAAGAGGAAGTGACTACTTTTATGACTTTCGGTGATCGTTGAGCAGAGCAATGCTTGGGATTTTTCGACAGGGTGTCTTCCTCAGAGCATAAACGATATCTCCTTGTCCTTGTAGGGACATCATTAACGCACACAAACAGGATTTTATTGATTTACGAGGGCTGATATTGCTACTACTACTACTACTAATAATAATAATAATAATAATAATAATAATAATAATAATAAATGTATTTGTACAGCAGTTTCATACTGCTTGTCTCAAAAAAGAATTGCAAAGACAGTCCAAAGAAGCGGAATTTACTAATTAAGACACTGATATAAAGGAAAAAGTAAAAATCTGTAGCAAAATTTTTAAAATGTAAAAAACAGAATGAAGTGTTTAGAGGGGGTCTAAAATAATGTGTTGTTGTAAAGAGATGTAAAAGTTGACACAGATCCAGGACTTGTAGCAACGCTCCTGGATAAAACTGGAGAAAAAGATTTGTTTGTCAACATACATGTAGCCTCATATTGGGACTCGTACAGGAATATATTTACCATCCGTGAAATAATGCAGTAGTGTTTGGATTTTTGTTTTCCAACAGAGGTATCAGGGAATTTGGACCCTCCCAAAACCGAAAAGAAATGGAATCTGTAATCTGTAATCTTTGAGTAGAGTACACTGTGTGCAATGTGTACACACTCTGTAATCTGACTGGTTGTTTAAGCAGTGTACATTGTACGCAGTGTATACACTGTAATCTGATTGGCTGTATGATCAGCATACACACTCTGTATTTTGATTGGTTGTTTGATCAGCATACACATTCTGTAATGTGATTGGTTGTGTGCGAGTGTGTGTGTGTGCATGTGTGCCTGCACTTGTGTGTGTGTGTGTGCACATGCGTGCGCAAGCGTGTGCCTGTGTGTGTGTGTGTGTGTGTGTGTGCGTGTGCATGCGCTAGTGTGTGTCCACACAGTGTTGAACACGGGCCATCTGGACCCTGTTCACCAGGGAACTGAAACAAAGGAGCAGGAAGCTGGTCACATTAGTCTGGCTTTGAAAGCGACACACTTTCTCTGTCACCTGCATCCCTGGCCACTGTTCCCTGTTCAGGGGGGGGGATTTCATTTCTGTTTTTTTTCTGCGCTGAATTCCGCGCATAGCTGGCGGCTCATGAAACCCCTGCTGTATAAACGGTCGGCCTTGGCATGCGGTGAGCAAACACAGTGAGCTTTCACGCCCATTATCCCCCCGCCCTGAATTACGACCCTCTGGCCCAGAGACGAAGACGAGATGAGAAAAAAAAAAGAAAAAGGAATCCGTCAGCCGGATTCCAGGAAGGACACCGCAGAAAAACTGCCTTCATGTATGAAAAGTAGAAATTGATTTTTTTGACGACCGAATAAAAGCAGAAAGGAGTTTATGCGCCTGCTTCTGCTCCCTCGTTCTTCTTCTCCTCCCGAAGCGTCGGAGGAAAGGAGAGGACCTCTCGTTCGCCGTGTTCGTTTCCTCGCCCTTGTCATCATTCGTCATAATTTCAAGCATTTTTTTTTTTTTTGCTTCCCCTCCCTTATTCTCGCCAGAGTGTTATGTAAACATGGAGGGTGGACTATAATGGGGGAGGAGCTGGTCTTGCTCAAGGGAACACTGCTCAAGGTATTCTAACCTTCAGTATATGTCCTACTGTAGAAGTGGATGTAAAGAGTTTGATAAGAGTGCCTGTGTTAATAATGTAATGTAATGTGATGAGGCCGCTGGTTTGCTTCAAGTACGAGCCACAGTCTGATCAGTGTGCTCAAACCTAAAAAAAAAACTATTAAAAAATTAAGCAGTGTGTTGTGACAGTGGGCCAACGGGCAGCCTGTGAACACCAGACAGCAGGACGGATAATGGGGCCTGTGTTATTGGTATTAGAGGCCCGTGTTGGTGTGTTTCCCTGGTGTCATGTGATTGTGACATGTCACCCCATTCGGTGTACAGTGCGTCACACGCTAAGGCAGAGACCCCCAGGGTGTCCAGGCTTGACGCGCTGCTGAACGCTGCCTGGCCTGTGTGTACATTATAAGCCTGGCTGGGCTGAATGGCCTGCTCTCCTCATTATGTGTTATTATGTTCTTCTGTTCTAGATGGGCTGAATGGGAAAGAGAGTGTAGAGGGGAGAGAGAGAGAGAGAGACAGAGAGAGAGGGGGAAAGAGAATGTAGAGGGGAGAGAGAGAGACAGAGAGAGAGGGGGAAAGAGAATGTAGAGGGGAGAGAGAGGGGGGAAAGTGTAGAGGGGAGAGAGACAGAGAGAGAGGGGAAAGAGTAGAGGGAGAGAGAGGGGGAAGTGTATAGGGGAGAATACAGAGAGAGAGGGGGAAAGTGTAGAGGGGAGAGAGACAGAGAGAGAGGGGGAAAGAGAATGTAGAGGGGAGAGAGAGAGAGAGAGAGAGAGGGGGAAAGAGAATATAGAGGGAAGAGAGAGAGGGGGAAAGAGAATGTAGAGGGGAGAGAGAGAGAGAGAGAGGGGGAAAGAGAATGTAGAGGGGAGAGAGAGAGAGAGAGATATTGCAGAATAAATCTGGTGGCAGCGTGTCGTCAATCGTCAGGTGCGACGCCTGCGCTTACGACTCACTTGCGTCATCTCTGAGCCGGGGGGGGGGGGCAGGGGGCAGGGCTGGGGGCGGGGGTGCGGGGGGGGGGGGCAGGGGGGTGCCCTGCATGGGATTTAATTATGTGCACGCTCCTCAGAAAGAGGCTAACGGCACTGCCACGGCAACGGCCCGTCACCTGACAGCCCGGCCTGGCAGAATGGATTTCTGGGAGACGCGGTCGCGTATTCCACGGTGGTGTCTTTAAGGAGACGGGGTGTTCTGCTGGCAAGAGGCCTGAGGGTGGGACAGAACACTTTCCGGAGGTTTCGGGTAACTTCTTATCTTTCAGAACCACGTACAGCGACCAAACAAGGGAAGCACCAGTGCCGAGGGACGCTGCTGACGATCTTCTGATTGAACAGCTTCTCTCGCACTTTTTCACCTTTCCTCCCATCGACGTGCACGTCTCAGTAACTGAGCATAAATAAATAAACATTTCATATTCGGCGGCCTCCTTGTGATCTTGCTTCCTTTTAATTACCTTTTTTGTGGGTCATCTCTGCCTACGCTTTTCCATCAGTGCAATTTCAAGCAGACCTGCTCGTTATGCCTAATGACCTTTCTCATTGTTCGGGGGGAAACAGTGTCCACGGTGTTTGCCTTGATGAGTAATCATCCTCCATTGCTTTTATAATTTGATTTGAAAGATTGCGTCGCCCTTGATTATGCTAATGCAATTCCTGCTCCCAATTTGTCGCGGGGCTAACTCAAGCGAATCCGCAATCAGCCCCCCCCCCCCCCCAAAAAAAAAAAAAACGGGCGATTCCACAGAATGAAGCCGTCCCGCTCTCCGGCGAGCGCGCGGTGCGTTGTTGTTGGTGTTAATTTAGAAAGCGAAGCCTCTGTGATTGAGCCTTTAGCCGCTCGAGCGTGCCCCCGAGGCGTACGGCGGCTTAAGGTGTCCCGGTCGGCCTCAGAAGGAATTAGCGGCTTTTCCTACGCATCGTTTCGCACGGCCAGCCCGCATAAATCTGAAGTTTATCATTTTTTTTCCGAGGGACTACAGAAAGGGTTTTACGCACCTCTCTGTCTCTTCTGGCTCGCGCCGGGTTCTCTGCACAGTCATACGGCGAGAGGCGCTGACGCAACATCCTGGCCTTATCTCTCGGAGGTGAAGACGCGAGCTGGCTGGCTTAGCGGCGTGTGGCCCTGCAGTGCCGCCTTATCGCGATGAAGACGACGCGCGACCGTCTGTAAGGGCCGGGTGGAAAATTCCAAACGTCGCTTCTCTTCCGTTACAAAAAACTAACTGCCGATGGCGGTTCATGTTCAGGTGCCATTGGTTCCCTGTGGTGGCGGTTGTTTCGTTTGCGGTTGCAGGCCCAGCATTACATTACAGGCATTTAGCAGACGCTCTTATCCAGAGCGACTTACACAACTTTTACACAGCATTTTTACATTGTATCCATTTATACAGCTGGATATATACTGAAGCAATTTCGGTTAAGTACCTTGCTCAAGGGTACAACGGCAGTGTCCTTACCCGGGAATCAAACCTGCGACCTTTCGGTTACAAGCCCAGTTCCTTACCCGCTGTGCTACGCTCCGTCCTCCAAGCATCCACTAAATTAATGCCTGTGCGGTTGCGGCAGAACCAAATGTATCGTACAGCTTTCTGTGCTATTGATTTTAAAAAAAGAAATCACTTGAGACCCCATTACGTTGAAAGGGAAATTTCCCGTTGAACGGGTAGGTTTCGTGCTCTCTGGCTCCTCCTGTTTCACAGTCCTGATACCAAGCGAGCTTTTCACCTTAATTCTACCGAAAAGCTGCAACCAGGATGTCTGTCTGAATCTTCATCAGCTCAGCCTGCCAGCGTTGCTCTAGTTTTGAGTCCTACGTCAGCCAGGACACCCTGTACTGCAGCCCAAACAGTTCTTGTCTGCCATATCTAGGTTGCTGTGTGGTCACTGTGTTCTGCAATTGCAGTTAATTTTAAAAGTAGGCAAAACCCCAACCTCCCCCTCTCATCCAAACTTTTTCTTGTAAACATCCTTTGGGAGCATTTGTTATTAACTGCTTTGCACTTGTGGATTAGTGCGAATTACCGTGATCTCTTTTTTTAAACACTCCATAGCCTGTTAAACGTGAAATGCTTAAATGTTAAAGCATTCAGCATTTGTAATATGTCACGTGTTGATTGTTTCTGATTGCCTCTCTTTTCATCCACGCCTCAGGAGAAACGGCTCCAAAAGGTTCAAAGTGGTTCAGTCGGGGAGCTCTCACACCCTTTAAACACCTAACATGTAGGGTTTCATTAAGACCGAAAGAGACAAGCCAAAGATCCGTTTTTTTTTTTTGAGTGTGATTTTGAAACGGGAAGCACAGGCGTAGCTCACGTTCCGCTTGTTCGTGTGGCCTGGGGGTCATTGGAACGTGAGGGAAACCGGTTGCTAATTTTTGTCATTTCCGCCACACCTGTGTGAGGTCTCCTCGGTCCCTTCCAACCCTCAAGTAAGGGTGAAAAAAAAAGGTGAGTCATCAAGTAAAACAAGAGTAGTTGAAGCCTTTATCACTTGAGAAACATTCCCTCTGTTACGGTTTATTTCTGACCAATCAGGGCCACTCAGAGAAGGCGGGCGGGTCTAAGAAGGTTCAAACTGCCGGGTTGGGAGTTTTTTTTAATTTGATTTTATGGGCAGTTTAAGCTGCCTGTTCGCTGTGAAGTACATTGTAAGAAGTGCTAAGTTAACTGCGCTGTATAAATAAACTTGGGTTGGATCTGTTTTGAATTCATATAAAATGTGAGAACACAAGAAAGCGGTTGAACAGCCAGAAAAGACCGGTGTTAAAACATCACACTTCTGCATACTGCGCACGGGTAGGCTGACTGCGCACGGGTAGGCTGACTGCGCACAGATAGGCTGACTGCGCACGGATAAGCTGACTGCTCACGGATAGGCTGACTGCTCACGGATAGGCTGACTGCGCACGGATAAGCTGACTGCGCATGGATAGGCTAACTGCGCACGGATAAGCTGACTGCGCAGGGATAAGCTGACCGCGATCTCAGCGGCCGTGACCCAGGTGTAGCGATCAGAGTCTGGCGTCTCACTGAGTGGATTCCAGGTCCAGTGATCTAGTAATGACTGTAAGGCTGTTTGTGTGTGATTATGGTGCTGCAGCATCCCCCATCGCAGAACGTCTGCACGGGAGGAACGTGTCTCTGGGTGCAACACAACAGGGCTTTTTTTTTTTGCACAAAAATGCAAAAAATGTGTGTGTTGGTGTGAGAGAGGTTGAGACTGTTAGTGCGTGTGTGTGTGAGAGAGAATGTGGGTGTGTGAGTGTGAGAGAGAGGGGAGAGAGAGTGTGTTAGTGTGTGTGTGTGGGAGAGAGAGAGGAAGAGAGAATGTGTTAGTGCGTGTGTGAGAGAGAGACTGTTAGTGCGTGTGCGTGTGTGAGAGAGAGGGGGAGAGAGTGTGTGTGTGTGGGAGAGAGAGAGGAAGAGAGAATGTGTTAGTGCGTGTGTGTGTGAGAGAGAGAGAGACTGTTAGTGCGTGTGTGTGTGAGAGAGAGAGGGGGAGAGAGAGTGTGTTAGTGCGTGTGTGAGAGAGAGATACTGTTAGTGTGTGTGTGTGTGTGTGTGTGTGAGAGAGGGGGAGAGAGAGAGTGTGTTAGAGCGTGTGTGTGTGTGTGTGAGAGAGAGAGAGAGAGTGTGTGTGTGTGCGTGTACTTGTGTACGTGCTCTTTTCCTCAAAGTGAAATTAACCAGAGAATTAAATAAACCCTGAAAGACAATCGCCCGCTTTGTGTCGCTCGTCCTGAATGAAATTCCCAAATGAAGACCCGCCCCGTGACTCCCCCTGCTCTTCTTTTATTGTTACTGACCCCCCCCCCCCCCCCCCCTTCAGTCCTCATCAAACGGAAGTCCAAAAATAGCCGAGTATAATGTGCTACTCTCTAGGGGGAAAGCCTTGTGTTAAAAACAAGATCTTCCGCCATGTTGGGCACTGCCCTTAATAATTTCACAATCAACTTGGGAGAAGAGCACAAGCTCCTCCTAAAACAGACTGACCGTTCGGCACGGAGAAGAGCTTCTCAGATGGAAAGGTACTGTCTGCAGCATTCAGTTGAGATGATTTACTTGACTTCACACACGCACACACACACAGACGCTTTTATGTTTTCATATTTAACTTTAATGACAAAAACATCACAGATGAAGCTCCTGTATAAATTAATTTCCCAAGTTCCCCAAAATAATTTTCTCATCGTGCCTCTGTGTATAAAAAGGAAATTGGTGTGCACATCAATTGGTGATTGATGGTGTTATACTTGATGAAGGCAAGTCATTGTTTTGTTATCTGATAATGGTAAGGTGTCATTGGAACTGTGTGCTATAAAGCCTACACAACTCATAAGCATGACATACACCTGCCATAATCAGTTATGACAGCTTATTACTGTCATTTTATGACCAGGTTATTTTGAATCCATTCTAAAATAGTTGCTGCACACATTACAACAGCCTTATGACAAAATTATTTAGACCTTAGTATGTATACTTCTATCATATTGTGATGATTAACAGTGTAATATGTTGCAATATATTACATTACATTACAGGCATTTTAGCAGACGCTCTTATCCAGAGCAACTTACAGAACATTTTACATGGCATTTACTCTACATCCATTAATACAGCTGGATTATATACTGAAGCAATGTAGGTTAAGTACCTTGCTCAAGAGTACAACGACAGTGTCTTAGCCATGAATCAAACCTGCAACCTTTAGGTTACAAGTCCAGTTCCTTACCCATTGTACTGGAATTAATATATAATATATATTACTCCAATATATTTTCAGTGTATTTCCTTTCCTGTTCTATTTCCCTGGGTACACTTTGCAAAGCAGATGTTATCAAACGGGTCTTCACTGAGAGCTGCAAAACGTACAATTTATTCCCTCGGTTTACTTCTTTTTAAGCGCGACATTTCCGTCCAGGGGGAGAGGGCTTGCGGCGTGTAGTCAAGCCAAAGTGGCGCTACTTTTTTATTCGGATGCGGTCTGTCACCTGATAACTCGTTAGAGGAAATTCTGAATCATACAGTACCTGTTTCCTGTAAATACAGGGAAATGATTCAGGCACTCAGAGTGCAGCTCGACTGTGGGGTGTCATTAAAAACAGATTTGAGAGAAAAACAAACAAACAATAAAAAACACACTGACAATGTCTATGCACTTTGGGTATATGAAAATGCTCATATGCAAAATGTTAACCTGTCCAGAGTATATACAAATGAAGATGTGTGCAAACAAGCATGCGGTTTGAACATATAAAATCTTTTATGTGTTTTTTTATTTATATATAAACAGAGAAGTAATCGCGGTCAAACGCTGTTTGCATTAGCGTGTGTTTATGTGCGTGTAATTCCCGCTTTTTTTTTTTACAATCAGTGTTGCCAGGTTAGAAAAATATTTCCAGCGCAAGCGGCCTGTTAAAACCCGCCCACACGGGTCAGAGACCGGCCCAAAGAGAACACGCTGTGACGTAGAGAGGAATTCAATTTGGGAGGGGGGGAACGGGGGGGTCGAAAAAACTCCCTTTCACCCACGGGCTCGTCTTCAAAGTAGCCCAACTGGGAAAGAAAACTGCTGACATGGCAACATTTGGTAATAATAAGTGAAATTGTTTTTTTTATACGCATCGGTGTGAAAACAGAGCATTCTGGGATTGAGCCCGATACCACAGCAGAGCTTTATAACGTTACGTAAACGTGTTACTGGACTCCAGCGTGTGGACAGGCAGGCCCAACAGTCACTGAACCCTCACCATGCCCTGTGTTAATTCAGCTCTGACAGAGCACATAACGAGTCCTACAGGGCCTGTATGTACACTGTGAGAAAGTTACACTGAAGTGTGTGTCTGTGGGCAATAGGCGTGTAAGATGCTTATCACGCAATGCCTCATGTGAACTTTTATCACTACTGCTTTGACGGGAAGAATCTGATTACTACGAGGGTGTGTTTAATTTGCTTTCAAATATATTTCCAGTTTCATTATTGTTTGTGATTATGTTCTGTTTTTTTTTTTGTTGTTTTTTTTACTTTAGTGGCTGAATTACTGACGGACAGCTTGCTAGTTACGATGTCCTTTGATGGTACAAAAATGTTTATATGTGCAGCATTTAAAAAGACATCTGCAGCACATTTTTAATGTGCCTTTTTGTGATATAAATAGAAGAGCAGCAGTCTTTGCTGCAAAAAAAAAAAATAAAAATAAAAAATCATTACATTTTACTGCTCTTCTGGAAGCCAGAATCCACGAGCAATTAAATTTGCCCACAAGACAGACGTTAGACCTTGAGTGGAGCATGCGTGGTGTGAATTCAGAGATGTTGCTCTCTGTGTCCTAAACAGCCATGGAGCTCAGAAAAAGATTATCGTTCCTTGTCAAGTCTTATCATTCCATATCGTTACCGACCGTTGTGCCTTTCGAAGCTTCCAGCTGCGCACGGAGACGTGACTGAGTTGTTCCCCAGCGTCTCGCGCCGCTGAACGCACTGCTTAATGCGCGTTTCGAAGCTTCCAGCCGGACACAAACAGATGCGATTCGAGGGTTTACTCCCAGCGTCTCTCGTCTCGCGGCCGTGACGGACTGCCACCGTTGACCGCAATCTCGGATTCGGGCGCCTTGCGTGTGTGTGTGCGTGCGTTTGCGCGCGGGAACGATTATCTATTTAACTGTGTGACTCATCAGTAGAGGATGGTGCTTCAGCAAAGCGCCAGCGGATCTCAATGCAAAACAAGCAGTTCGCGAAAAACACCCTGGAGGACTTTTCGCAAATTTGATCTCTTCGTGCCGTTATCATTTGCACTCGAGATGATATGGGGGTCGTCTCCATTGGCTCTCAGTACCACTGGCGGGTCCAGCAATAGTAAGGTAAACACACTGCAGTGGTTAGAACAGGAGTTCTCAACACCCGCCCCCCCCCCTCCCCCTGCACCACCACTACCACCACCCCCTCGCATGCTGGTTTTTGTTACAGCCGGTCTCTCAACTGATTAAAGTTGTTGAAAACATTTAGTTCTTTCCTATTTGTTTTCCTCGTGCCTATTTACACCATGAAGGTTTGTCTATCAGAAATCTCCACTGTTATTAAAACTATTAATTTTGCACAGACAGCTTCAGTGCCCAGGTGAACACAGTTTCAGCAAGTATGACCCCACTGAATTTACCTGTCGTTACATAATTCAATCAATTAAAATAGTTTAACCTCTTTCCATGGGAAATATAGCACATAGCACAGAAAAGGTACGCATTAGTTGTTCTTGTGTCATTCAATTCCTGGGTCACGAATATGAAACATTGATTTTTTTTTTATGGCATACATTCTGTAGCCATTTATGACATATTGTATCCTCAGGGTGTATGTCATCCCTGAACAGACATTACAAGTGTCTAATCAAGAACTTAGTGACTGTGTTTCAGAGGTTGAATTGTAATGAGCAAAAGCAGTGGGACAAAAACAAGTTAATATAGTTGGTCCCTGTCACCGTATCTGAGACCCCTGGGTGAACAGTGGCACAAGGACCTTTTTGTTGGTTTAAATACGTGCTATTGTACTGCTATTGAACCCTTGGACAGAACACTGGCCTGTATTTAATCAACTTTTGTCATTAACGCTGACATACAAGGAAACACAAGATGTTTCACTTTTTACTTCACAAAGTCAGTTTGGCGAGTTTGTTTCACAGTCATGGCTCAACTTTGCCAAACCGTATTTGTGAACATAATAATAATTCTTGCTTTTAATTGTTTAGCCCAAAGTTAAGGACAAATTTTGATAGAATTCCGGTTACAGGCGTGTAGCCCGGCAGCTCCTGTGGAATTGTCTCCGTACTAGTGAGCATCAAAGAGTAAACATTCCTGAGCTTCCCAGAGTAATCCTGCTCTGGAATTCTGCCACATCACCCACACCGGGGCTGCCCAACCCTGCTCCTGGAGATCTACCATCCTGTCGATTTTCGCTGCAACCCTAAAAGAACACACCTCATTCCACAGCTAGAGTTCTTGTGGAGCTGGCAATTAGTAGAGTCAGGTGTGCTTTGTTAGGGCTGGAGTGAAAGGACTACAGGATGGTATAGATCTCCAGGAACAGGGCTGGGCAGCCCTGATCAACACTAATGTTAGCGGTGGAACAAACGTGAGCTTTGTATGACAGGACTGTTAAAGATGGTCACGGTGTCAGCAGGTTTTTCTGGTTTGCTTTCAATCAGCTACCAGTTAAGACCTTGAGAACAAGTCGTGTGGATTCCTCAGCCAATCAATGACTTGAATTAATCACTCACGCTGACAACACCCCCCAAAAAAAAAATCAGCAGGCACTGCGGCCCTTCCAGGACAGGAGCTTGGCACCTGTGTTCTGTGGTAAACAAGTAAGAGGAAATGCCAGCGGCCTGCCTGGCTTCAGCAGCACCGGCTTCCAGTCAGCTGAGATTTCTCTCACAGCCAGTGGAGTGATTCAAACAGGACAATGTCCCCTCTGACAGGAAGTGACCTTGTTGTTGCTGTCGTGCAACTCACGCCCCCCCCCCCCCCCCCAACTTCCTGTGTAATGAAACAGAACGGGACGTCCGACGAGCATTGTCTGCGCTCCCCACACGGACCGGGGTGCGGAAGAGCTCACCGGTGAGGGCCCTGCAGCTGGATGTGATGGAAAAAGCAGGGCCGACCGGGCCGACGGAGGGCCGACGGAGGCCCGCGGAAATGCATCACAGTTAAGATTACAGACCTCCTGCATGTCCCGTTCGCCACTGCTCCCACACAGTCCTCCGGAACGTGCCGTGGAGTTACCTCTCTGCACATGCTCAGAACGCTGTGCTCACAGACCATCCTGAAGATGCTTTTTTTTTATTATGACTAATAATTCAAGGTGCTGTCCTGTTTTTTTTTTTTTTTTGGTTTTGTTTTGTTTTGTTTAAAGAGTTACACCAACTGACAGAACCTGGAAAACCACTGCCACTGCATCGCTGTGACAAGGTCGAGAAATGCGACGACTTCTGTTCACGCTCATAAACGGCTTCTGCGCTGTGCTAAACACAGAAGATGAAGCGATGGATGTTTCAGCAGATTAGTGCATAGGAAGGAAAAGGCCGTCTGTGACAGCATGACAGTTAACAGTGATCCCTACCAGGCTGCATCCCAAGGAAACGGGCATGTACTAGACTGGCCCACAGCAACACAGCTGCAACCCACCTACATGTTATATTAAGCTGAAGGCTACCTCACAAACTCATATTCTCTGCTGGAATGTTCTACTCAGTTTCCCACCAAACCGAGAGACGGAAAGCAATTTTAGCGCATGGCTACTGCACGTCTCATTTTTTTTTAGAATCGTCTTTTTTTTATTGGTAAATTTGTGAGGTTCACAATAAACATATCACATCTTTAAAAAATAACAGATATTTATGTACATATAATTCTTTTACTATGTACACCTTAATACACATGTTTTCTTTTGCACAGCAAAGATATAGCATGTCATGACAACATTCATGAGAAGAACAATACTATGTACAAAGTAATAACGTTACACTCAACATAAGTTCACACCAGTGCAAAAAATAATTATAATAAAAACAAATAATAGAAAAACAGCCGAATTAAAGGGAGTGTGTAAAGTTCTCCCTGGTGGATGTGTGAGAACCTTTTAGGTACGGAGTTATCTGAATCTAATTTTGGCATCTCTTAAGAGGAAAAAAAAAAAAAGTCTGGTGGTAAACATGCTTCGATCAGATACAATCCTTCTAACTTGATGGGAGTGATGGCTCGCGCAGTGCGTAAACATTTCAGAACGCACAGCGTAACTTCTCCGGTCTTTATGGCCTCCTGCTCGCAAGAGAACCATTCAGTTGCATGTAGTGTCTCGTTGTGCGACTGTCCAGAATCGAACATCCTTTAAATCTTTACAGTACATTTTCAAGTCATTTTAATGAGGAGGCACGTAATTCTACAGTCATACACGACCCTTGCGATGGACGCGACGTTAAATTAAAAAAGGTAATAGTTTGTAGTGGATTCGGTTTTTGGCTCTTGAAAAAAAGCAATATACAGTCAAACAGTCTCCTGAATTTTTCTCTCTTCGAAGCCGTTAGGAACAGGAATGGTTTCCTGGTTACTTTCTATCGACGACTCGCTCCCCGTGCTTTCGCCCGAGAGCAGCCGAGTTACCCGCAGGTCCGCTTTCAAGGTCTGCACGTCGTTCCCAATGCACATCTCTCCCAGGTCGTTGATGATCTGAGAGAGCTCTTGCTTCCCACTGTCCAAGCTGTCGTCGTCGTCGGTGTCTAGAATGTCCTCGCACTCAAAGTGCATGGCTTTCTCCTCTTCCTCTTCCCCGAGCAGGTCCTCCGTGATGGACCCAAGTTTCGGCGCGCTCCTGCTGCGCTCCACCGGGGGTTTGTAATAGCACTGCCCGTTTAGCAGCTTCCTGAGGGGCACCAGTGGAATCGTCTGCTCTCCTATGAGCTGCTGCTGTTGGTGCCTCGCGTCGTCCCTTCTCTTTAGCCGTTTAAACTCCGCCAGGGCGGTCGCCGATGTCTGATACAGAAGCAGCGCCATCGCCTTCGCCTTCTCCGGCTTAGACACGAGCACCGCGTGGCACCGCAGCATCACCGCTTTGTGCTTCATCTCGTGCCTGTAGATCCAAGCGAAAATCTTGGGAAGTCTCGGGTCCGCGACGCAGTAGGTTATCCGGTGCAGCAAATACAAGTGTCCCGGCCGTCTCGCCTTGTCGTCCACATGCACCATCCGTATGCCCTGGGAACTGATGGTCAGTTTCATCTTCGTGCCGTTCTTTCCCATTTCGCTTTTGCTCCAGATCTTGCTGACCGCCACGTCGGTGCAGCCCTCTCCTTTGGACTGGATGGTCGTGGCATTCCCGAGATATAGCACCGTGTAAGTGGGGTCGTCGCTGGTAATTTTCACCTTTTTCCGCTTGGATTTAAACATGTTCCCTACGCGGTTGAGAGCACTCTCCGGACAGGACTTCGCGAAGGAGGTCAGCGCCGAGTAGTTAAGACTGACGGCATAACCCTTCTGCTTCGTCTGCTTGTCCTCCTCGATCAGATCGAATTTATTCTTCTTCCACGGGAGCATGATATGACTGTGCCCTCTGTGGACTGCTACAGAATGCAATTGCACCAGTGATTGTTTTATGTTGTCATTTGACATATATCAGCTAATATAACAGAAATTGCAAAAGTGCAAAGAAACTAAGCTGGCTAATTCTTAATTCATTCGTATTCTGAACATCTAGCGCATGCCACATCGCCCTCCCGCTGCAAAAACTATCTCTTTCGAGCTACGCTCGAGCTACTTCTATCGCTTCAAAATACCCATAAGTTGACTGTTGAGAATGGCAAGATCAGCTGTAAATATACACTGGGCCGAACCATTTCGCTAGCAGGGGGGGTGACGGAAAACAGAAATGCGCAGAAGACTGGGCTGTACTAAAATAGCAGACAACCTGTGCTCCTCCAATCCCTCCTCTCCCGCAAACGATTTGTTTCAATCATCAATATTTGGATTGAATGTTATGCAAAAGATAGCATTATCTGCTTTAAAGTTCATGTGTTTGGTGTTGCCAATAATGGTCATTTAATAACAAAATAAAATGTGAAAAGAAGATAAAGTGCGACGCTTCTTAAGTTTTCATATTATTTATAGGACTAATGTGTAGTTGGAAGGAGATTCCTTGTCTGGCAATGTAAATATTTCACGCAGAAATGTATTCATGGTGTCCGTTTTCTCAATGATTGAATCCACGATTTTTGAGATTCATGTTGTAAGTTTGTTTACTACCGCCATCTGCTGGATATACAAAGGAGCGACTACGCAGTGAGCATCACTGTACTATCCACGCAGATGTAGCCTAATGAACAACTTTTTTGTTACTTAAATGAATGTTAAATTTTAAATGTTGAATTAATCTAGAAATTAATCTGATTTTAATCTGACTTTTATGATTTTTTCCCAACGCAAATAGATTTACAGTGTCTCTGCAGTTATCTAAAAATACTGATTTACTTCGTTTCGAGTTGAATGAAACAAATTGTTATATAGAACACAACCAAAAACACATTTCAATTTTTTTGCATACGGAAATAGTGTGATTACATTCTGGAACTATTTCTTTTAGACGTTGTTGTACTCGGGAGGTTATTTGAAGACACATTTGGATCATACCATTATAAATAATTTTAAAAGTAAAATGTCCTCTTTTGTCAGTAATTTGTCATGAAACATCGTCATTTAATCGAGCCACGTGATAAAATGATTGTTAGTTGATGATACACGTTTTATTTTTATTCAGATATTCTGCTATCACTCGAGGCTTATTTTTCGTATATACGTAAGTGGTTCGTCCCGTAGCACTTCCGACCATGACGAAAACAAGTCTCACATGGTGCTTTTACATGGGTTAGCGAAGTGGGTAATTACATTGAGTGAGAAATCGGAAGATTGTATGTGATTTTTACCACTAAACGTTGTCCACGCAAAAAATCAAAATGGGAAAGAAGAAATCTGGAGGTGGTGGCACGGGACTGGGAAGAGCTTTAATAAAGGAGAGGCTTATGGCAGGTCGTGGCAACAGACGTGCAGATTCTTGGGTAACGTTATGCTCTGTAGTATCCGGTCAGCACTAGCTCTTGCAGTTAGCTTAGCTAGCCTACTAAAATGTTGTTATACAACCTGCTTTTTAGATAGCTTGCGAAACTAAATTCTGTGTTGTTTCAGTTTTTACGTTGTGAAGTTTTGTGTTATATGCAATATCTGTAATGCTCGCTTGTGGTTAACACTGACAGCTCCACACGAGTGAGCTGAACGACGGGTACGACTGGGGGCGCCTGAACTTGCAGTCCGTCACAGAGCAGAGCTCCCTGGACGACTTTCTGGCCACCGCAGAACTCGCAGGGACGGAGTTTATAGCCGGTAAGGACACTTATTATTATGTCGAATGACAGAGTTCAGAAAGTAATAGTCCTCCATAGTCTTTTGTTCTAGTCACCTGAATTTGCTAAGCGCAATTTTTCAGTCATGAGGTAGAACTAAATGGTGAAATTAGTTCCCAGGTGGACGAATTACAGCATTACAGGTATTTTACTTTCTAACCCCTGGGCTTTCCACCTCTGCGGAACAACATTTGTACACTTCCAGTTGATGCGTCTGTTCGTCCAGCTGGGTGTCCTTCGCTGTAAGTGATGTGATGTGCGTATTTGCAGAAAAGCTCAACATCAAGTTCGTGCCTGCGGAATCCAGATCGGGTCTGCTGACGTCGGAAGAGACCAAAAGGCTTAATAAGCTCCACGAGGAGAATAAACAGTTACTACGCATACCTCGCAGGTACTCACTTCGCTACCCGAATCCGACCGATTAGTAGCCCAATCTGAACGCGGTCCTCTTCGCTTTGTCCAAACGATACTCATGTACAATGTACAAGTACTGACCCCCCAGCGCTCATTTTGCTCCGGTCCGTCTTGTGTTCCAGACCGGAATGGGACGAGAGCACGAGCCCAGAAGCTCTTCAGCAGGCGGAGAGAGACAGCTTCCTGGAGTGGAGACGGGAACTGGCGACGTGAGCCAATCTCTGACTTTCTTGTTGCTTAAACAGGCATCTTAACCGTTTCGATGAGAAAGTGAAATGCAGAGAGGTTTTCTCCTCGTGCTTTAAAGCTGTAAATGCGTAGTGTTTGTGCACGTACGAAGTCAGCTGTTCTGTAAAGGCAGAGCGCCTCTTTAATGTGTATACTGTATTTTTTTTAGTACAGATACAACAGACTGAAACGTTCATACTCTTTATTAAAATGACCTCAAAGCTTGTGTGTTTTTTTTTCAGGCTGGAAGAAGATCAGAATTTGATTCTCACCCCATACGAACGGAATCTAGACTTCTGGAGACAGCTCTGGAGAGTCATAGAGAGGAGGTAGGAGCAGAAGCGTTTTATTTAAGCTCACAGTGAAAGAAAGATGTGCACCTACATGTAACAGATGCCCTTATCCAGAGTGATGTACTCAGGTGATGTTTTTACATACAGTACATATATGCAGTCAGATACGTATTGAAGAAATTAAGGTTGAACTAATTTGCTCAGTAAGTATAAACGGTAGATCCCCAACTGACTGATCCAACCCAAAGCCTACAAGCTCTGTTCCCATTACACTACACTATGCTGCCGTGTGCAGTTACTCACTGTGGGCCCCTTGTTACTTATGGGTCATGTTTTAGGGGGAGGATGATGATTGGATCGTGTTTTAGGGGGAGGGTGATGATTGGATCATGTTTTAGGGGGAGGGTGATGATTGGATCATGTTTTAGGGGGAGTGTGATGATTGGATCATGTTTTAGAGGGAGGGTGATGATTGGATCATGTTTTAGAGGGAGGGTGATGATTGGATCATGTTTCAGGGTGAGGTTCTAACCTGTGTTTTGTTAGTTAATGTCCAGTTGTTACTGTACATATATCAAACGCTAAAAAAGAAATGGCAGCTGTTTAAGTCCGTCTGGATAGGAGTGTCTGTTAAATTCTTAGATGTGATGTAGCTTCCTGTGAGATGTTAATGTAGTGCACAGAGCTGGTGTGTGGTGTGATCCCGCTCTTCCTTGTGATTTGTTTTGCAGTGACCTTGTAGTGCAGATTGTGGACGCCAGACACCCCTCCCTGTTCCGATGTCCGGACCTCGTAAGTACTGCACTTATTAGAGTAAGAACCGTGAACGGGTAGACAAGGGATGTGCTATGTATCAAACATTGACATTGGTTTCTGTTTGAAATATGGTGTCAATCACTACTTCTTTGGACAGAGGGTTGACAGTGTGTGGAACAGCTTTGCCAGGTCATGTAGGGGTCATGTAGGGGCGACATAGCTCAGGAGGTAAGACCGATTGTCTGGCAGTCGGAGGGTTGCCGGTTCAAACTCCGCCCTGGGCATGTCGAAGTATCCTTGAGCAAGACACCTAACCCCTAACTGCTCTGGCGAATGAGAGGCATCAATTGTAAAGCGCTTTGGATAAAAGCGCTATATAAATGCAGTCCATTTACCATTTACCATGTCATAGAGGCAGAGATCTTAAGGGTATTCAGTGAGGAGCCAGAATGAGCTGAATGGCCTCGTTCTGCGTTCTCACGTTCCCCCGTTCTCCCCCAGGAGCGCTATGTGAAGGAGGCGTCTCAGCACAAGGAGAACATGCTGCTGGTGAACAAGGCCGACCTGCTGACGCGGGAGCAGCGGCGGGTCTGGGCGCGGCACTTTGAGAGGGACGGCATCCGGGCCGTCTTCTGGTCCGCCCTGGCAGAGAACGCGCGGCTGGAGGCCGAGGAGAAGGTACGGAAGCCCGTCTGTCTGTCCGTCCGTCTTTCCGTCTGTCCTGCTTTGTGTAGTAGAGGCACAGGGACCATTGACAGAGAAGAGGTTTTCCCTATGTCTCTGGGGTTATGCCAGGGAGGAAGCTGGGTGCTTCTAGACTTTTCCTTATGATTTAAAAAAATCTAAACCCCTGTACCTTTTATGTCCACCTTGTCTTCTGTTTATTATTGTTTTTATCTTATATTATTGGAATTATTATTTCATTTTATTTATTTTGTGTTTCCTGTAAGGAATGGCTGTATTCAAAAAATGTACAAAAAAGCTGCAATGTACTGTGTCTGTACCATTTTGCACCGCTTTGAAAATAATAAAAAATTTGAATTACAAAAAAAAAATCTAAACTCTAATGCTTGAGCACATTTACAGAACATTTATTAATTTTTTTAGTTTTAAGAGTTAAAAGTTGTCAACATTGAGGTAGCTATGAGTACGTGCTCCAGCATCTGTTGTTTGTGCTCATGTTTATTCTGCTCTTTCCACTTTGACAGAAACCGGAACAGGTGTAATTTCAGTTGAAGTGGAGGTTTCAGCCTGTTAGATTATTGGACTGCCTCCATGATTAGTTCTGTTTGAGTTTGAGTGGAACAAGCTGCCACGTTGGGGCCTGTCTTTGACGCGGTGATTAATGAGCCATTCGTACATCACAGGGAGAGGCCTATGGTGAGGAAGAGGAGGAGCTGAGTGACGAAGAGGAGGTGGCGAGGGAGGACGAGGAGGAGGAGGGAGGAGACGTGGATGAAGAGGAGAGGAGGGACACGTTTGAGGACTGTGTGGAGGAAGGCGACTGGCAGACGTGCTCAGAGGGATCAGAGGAAGAGGAAGAAGAGGAGGAGGAAGAGGAGGGAAAGGAGGAAACCGGCTCCCCTGGCACTGCCTCCTTCCACAACTCCAGCCGCCTCCTGAGCAAAGATGAGCTGCTGGCTCTGTTCAAGACTGTCCACTCAGGCACCAAGCTGAAGGAAGGCCAGATTACAGTTGGACTGGTAAGGCTGTATGTCTCTCTCTCTGTCTCTCTTTCTCTTGGCAGACTTGTTTATGTGGGGTGATTTATTATGTGCACTGTGATTATTATCATTCAGCGTTCCTCCTGTTCTCTTTTCTCCTGACTAGGTTGGGTATCCCAACGTTGGGAAAAGTTCCACGATTAACACGCTTCTCAGGAATAAGAAGGTGTCAGTGTCGGCCACGCCTGGACACACTAAGCACTTTCAGGTAACCCAGGGATTTCTGCCGTTTCTGTGTTCCTGGAACACATCTCTTTGTTCCAGTACAATGTGTTTATTTCTTTTTTTGACTGATTGACTGATTTGTTGATTAAAAAAAAAATTTTTTTTGGAATGATTTTCTCATAGACAAATTGATTATAAAAAAAATGTTCTGAGATTATTGGAATGTTGGAATATTGTGAGCCGCATCCAGGGATGTGATCATTTCAGATTTTTCATTTAGAGACCCTAAATTTGTCTGGGGTTTCATGCATGCGTGCGTGCGTGCGTGTGTGTGCTTCAGACATGCTCAAGCCTCTCTGCCTCTAGCTGAGACATATTTGGCGTGGAAATCAGTATTTGTTGATAAATCGATGAAAACCAATTGTGATGAGAGCGCAGTTTGACTGTGAAAATGGGATGGCGGTAAGAGCACAGTTTGACTGTAGCGCAGTTTGACTGGGTGAAATGGGATGATGTTTAAGAGCACAGTTTGACTGTGTGAAATGGGATGTTGGTAAGAGCACAGTTTGACTGTAGCACAGTTTGACTGTGTGAAATGGGGTGATGTTTCAGAGCGCAGTGTGACTGTGTTGCAGACGCTGTTCGTGGAGCCGGGCCTGTGTCTGTGTGACTGCCCCGGCCTCGTCATGCCCTCCTTCGTGTCCACCAAGGCCGACATGATCTGCAGCGGGATCCTCCCCATCGACCAGATGAGGGACCACGTTCCCGCCATCTCTTTAATATCCTCTCTGTCCGCCATTTTAAAGAGCTGTCTCACCTCACCCTGAAAACGGTTTTGGGTGGTAAATTGATCTGCCCACTGATAATGTGGTGGAAAAAAATGCACCAATTGCAATCATATAGATGTCCATCTGTAGTCCTTTATTGCTGGAGTAGGCATACCTGCTCTCAGTGTAATAATCACGTATAACTGAGTCAGAGAGGATAGTGTAGGGATAGATTAAATAACATGATAACGTTAAGTTTTTACTTCTCTGATAAGAAATAACTAATTTTGTTATTATATGGTTGTAAATGCAAGTTGTCTGTAGGGCAGTTGTTCTCCAAGTTGGGGAGGGGGGTGGGGGGCGTTGAGAGTTGAAGCAAAAAAAGTTGAAGCTCTCCCGATTTGGCAGAGCCATCTGAAGCTGTCTGAAGTCTCAAGCTGTCAGGTGTCAGTAGAAGATGTCAGCGCATGATTGGCCAGTTGGGGCCTTAACCATGTGACGTGTGTCAGAATGTTCCCCGGGCCGTGCTGGAGGGCACGTACGGCATCAGCATCATCCGCCCGCGCGAGGACGAAGACCCCGAGCGCCCGCCCACCGCCGAGGAACTGCTCATGGCCTACGGATGTGAGCGCCGAACCCCTAAACCCTAAACCCTACCCCCTACACCCTAAAGCCTACACCCTAAACCCTAAACTCTACACTTAACCCCTACCCCCTAAACCCTCAACCCTAACCCCTACCCCCTAAAGCCTACACTTAACCCTGACCCCCTACACCATAAACCCTACACTTAACCCTGACCCCTACCCCTAACCCCTAACTCCTACACCCTAAACCCTACACCCTAAACCTATACCCTAACTCCTGCACTTAACCCGTAACCCTAACTCCTAAACCCTACACTTAACCCTGACCCCTGAAGCCTAACCCCTAAACTTGAAACCCTAAACCCTACACTTAACCCTAAACCCTTACTCCTGCACTTAACCCTAAACCATAACTCCTATACTAAACCCTAACTCCTGCAGTTAATCCTAAAACCCTTATGTGTGCTTTCTCCCTAATCCCTGAGCCCTACCCATAGCCCGTTCTGACGGGCCCGTCTCTCAGCGCTCACGTTCTCCGCCGTTTCTCCGCCGTTTCCTTTCAGACATGCGCGGCTTCATGACCACGCACGGTCAGCCTGACCAATCCCGCTCCGCGCGCTACGTGCTGAAGGACTACGTCTGCGTAAGTCCTCCAAACTCACCCTCGCTGTCCCCTGTGCGTTTTTAAAGGGGGGGTTGGGGGGGTAGCATGCGGCCATTTTGTTTGACGTTGCGTAACATTACGGGCATTTTAGCAGACGCCCTAATCCAGAGCAACTTGCACAGCTTTCTCATTTTTTGCATAGTAGACCCATCTATACCTTTGGAAAATTGTGTTTGCTGAAGAAATGCGAGGGTAGAACGGCAGTGTCCTGCCTGGGAATCGAACCTGCAGCCTTTTTCACGTCACAAGCCCAGTTCCCTAACCACTACACCACACTGCCGCCATTTTTCTTACAGGGAAAGCTGCTGTACTGCCACCCTCCCCCCCACATCGCCCCCGAAGACTTCCAGCCGCAGCACGGCAAGTTTGACCCTCGGCGCGTTGCCGAGCAACAGGACCCCAACCAGGAAGTGAAAAGGCCGCGTAAAATCAAGAGGATCGAGAACACCGTGGACAAAGACTTCTTCCACCGGGTAACCTTTCCCCCCCCCCGCCCCGTCTCTCTGTGTAAAATGGCTTCCCCTTTGGTCTCAGAGGAGGGGGGCTGATCTAGGATCATGGGGCTCATTTCAGTCGCTTATTTTATCTGTTCTTATCTCCTTGCTCCTCGCCTTTCCTGGAAATTGATTGGTCCGCCATCTTTAAGGACGTTCCAACCTGTTAAGTGCTCCTTGTAGGATCTAGGAGTGAGGAGATAGAGGCTCTCAAAGCTTGCTTGAGCGGAGGAACGCGAGTGAATCCTTGCGGAAGTTTTTTTTTTTTCGGAAGGTGTGACATATTGTGATCTACCTGTGGATTCACCTCCCCCATCTTGCCACATCTGTATTTGATGTGGCTTCAAACTGACGCTTGACTGAACAAGAACGATCCATTTGCCCAATTCGCAGGCTTCCTTGATTTTTTTCCCCATCCTCACATCCTTTCCTTGCGTCCTCCGTTGGGTGGAGCTAAGGAAGCAAGGAAAGGAGGTAAAAATAAGCGATTGGAAAGAGCCCCAGGTTCCCCCAGCCCTGTCCATATCCTTTCCATGTCCTCTGTGAGCTAAAGTGTAGAACTGACCCCAGATCAGTGCTCTGGTCTGAGGTGCTTTATGAATACAGGCTCTGGTCCGAGGTGCTGTATGAATACAGGCTCTGGTCCGAGGTGCTGTATGAATACAGGCTCTGGTCCGAGGTGCTGTATGAATAACGGCTCTGGTCTGAGGTGCTGTATGAATAACGGCTCTGGTCTGAGGTGCTGTATGAATACAGGCTCTGGTCTGAGGTGCTTTATGAATACAGACTCTGGTCTGAGGTGCTGTATGAATACAGGCTCCGGTCCACGGTGCTTTATGAATACAGGCTCTGGTCCGAGGTGCTGTATGAATACAGGCTCTGGTCTGAGCTGCTGTATGAATAACGGCTCTGGTCTCCCGCAGGAGAACGTGAGGGCTCTGACCAAGGGTGTGCAGTGCGTTATGGGATACAAGCCTGGGAGCGGTCCGGCGGTCCCGGGAACGCCAGGCCCGGAACAAGCCGCCGGGAAGCCCTGGAAGAAGCACGGAAACAGGAACAAGAAGGAGAAAGTGCGCAGGCTCACTAAACACCTGGACGCCTGAACGCACACCTGGATGCCTGACAGCACACCTGGATGCCTGAACACATACCTGTGAAACACCTGGCGGCCCTCTTCTGAAGCACCTGGACTCCCGACCGCATCTGGTCTATCCTTGGGCCCAGAGGGTTTAACCCTTGAGACAAAAATCATGAATCATAAAAATATTTAAAAAGCATAAATATTGAAAATAATTGTAGAAATGTTTGTTGAATTTCAGGACTTCTGTGGATTGAAGAAAACTGTACAGGCTTTGCTGAGAAAATTATTTTGCAACCTGTGATACTATTTGGAGTGGAACAATCCGCATTTAGGAGGTGTAGTTTAAAAAAATGTAAAGGCTTCACAGCAAAGAGTATAAATTCCACTTCCTATTCCATTGAAGAGGAAATTTACCTTCTTCAAATGAACATGATGAGCAAGTACAACAGATATCTTGGCAAGCTACAACTCTATGAATTTCTGGCAAGTGCTGAGTTTTAGATGTGTACTTGCCATAAGATTGTCTGTAAAGTAATTGTCTGGAATATTGTCTGTAAAATAACTTTAGTCCGGTTTCAGTCCCTCCCTCCCAAGTACTGTGGTCCGTTGTGGAGGTTCCTCAGTCAGTGATTGGCTCAGTTTCCAGGTCCAGGGACTGTCTGTTGCATCACAAGAGGAAATGAGTGAATAAGAGTGTGGCCAGATCTCTGGAAGGGTAGAGTCGCACAGTGATGATGTCACAGAGGATACAGTGGAAGTAAACCCAGACTGTACCTAGTAGAATGAATCTCTTCAGCAATCGCTCGGTCCATTTTGAAATGGCAGAAAATGTCACCACAAGCTTACAGTACATGACAGTCTTATAAAGTTACAGGACTTTGAATTCAAAGATTTTTCAGAGTGAAATTGCTTAGATGACAAATTGTTTTCTTTGTAACTAAAACAATGTATTGGAATTATTTTAAGACCTCTGTTCCATTTTGATGAAATGCTAATACTGTAGAGCACAGTATATATTTTTCTAAACAGGCTTAATCATTAGTCTTTGACTTTGCTATACAAGTACTAATCTTGGAATGGAAGCAGTATTGGAGTAGCACTGAAGAAATCCTCGGTCACAGTTTGTGGTTTATTATGAATTTCATAAGAGATGTTTCTCTGGACGTCAGTGTGTGATTACAACAAAAACGTGTTGTTTGATCTTAATGAATTGTTAATTAAATTACATTGAATATGAATGTATTTCAGTGTTTATTTCCATGCAAGGTTTAAGGAATTTAAGGATTTCACAATTTACCATATGAATTTGGGGAGTGAGTTACTAAATTCTGCTATGCTCTGAACGATGCAGGCACATATTTGGGGAAACAAAGGGGGGAGGGGGGCAGCGGGGGTGCGCAATGGGAGTTTTGGGGGTAAGGGTTATCGATCCTGCGGTCCAAACACTTACCTGCCCACAGTTCCATTTGGGGCCTTGTTTGTTGTTTCTCTCTTCCTATGAAAGCAGCGCCGCCCTGCAACCAGCATTTATGTAACGGTTTCTACTGCCTGTAAACCCGTATCTCAGTTGTGACGGTGCTGCTGGAACGGTGGTGATGCTGATTTAAAAAATCATAATTATAAGGGTGGAGTTAATCATCGAAATACGTGAAACCACGCTTATGGTATCAGACATTCAAGTCGAGAACGTTGTTCTTGCGAACTTCAGAAAATGGGGAGGGGCTTTCATTGCACGAGCTATTCAGTGGTGCTCTCGCGCAGTCGTTATGCCGATCCTGAAGTCTAAATTAGTGCATATAGCTCACATATAGTCACCCTGCTCCCCCCCTTTTAACTCTTTCGGACAAAAATATATGCGGGGTGTCTGCGCGAAGATAATTTCCTGTTCGATTCCTGAAAAATCACCTGACCGGTTTTAATTCGGCAGGAGAGCTCATTCCAATTGGCTGTTTCAGGCAGGTTTCAGGTGAACATGGAGTGCCTCAGTCGTTCGCGGGTACCTCCTTCTCACGTTTGTTGAGAGTGGAGGATGGAGGAGAATTTAAAGAGAATCGACGGGGAACGAAATCAAGAGGAGAAAAGTTTCTTCGACCCTACCTCTTGGCGGAGACCCGAGTTTGTTTCGACCTGTTTGGAAAACGAGAAAGTTTGTATCTCCATTGGACTCTGCGGTCTTTCTGCAGTATTCTGGGTGGTAGCCTGTCTGTTGTAAGTAGTTTTTTGTTTTTGTTTTTCAGTTTAAGAATATCCGTCTAGTTGTGCGCAATACATTCAAATTATGAAACTTAACATAAACCGCGGCACATTGTCCAATAAGATATATTTTCGTTGAAATGTGGTATTGCGTCTGGTTTCGTTGTCCCAGGGTCGTGTGTAAACGATGCAGAACGAAGCGCAGGAATGTCGGCGACACTGCGGACAGTGCGCTTTACTGCTTTCTGGGAAATTTGAGCGGTACCGTGGGGGCCGTCATGTCCATCCAGCTGACGATCCAGGTAGGGCACCAAGCAGGTACTAGTACTGGTGGCTGTACTGCGCAAAAAAAAAATGTTTCTTCTGCTATGGGTGCAATACTGATACAGACTGTGACGTATAACAGTGTAACATTTAAATGCAGAAAAAAAATGTGTTTGTTGCCTTGTGCAGAATCACGACCGGATCAAAGAGGGATTTTCCTGTTTGTGGTGTCGTTTTAGGTATTTATGGGTGGGCTGCTGACGATACTGGATATTCTACGCTTCATTTTCATAATCATACCCTTCAGTGGCAGAACCGGTAAGCTAAGATAGTAAAATGGAAATCTTAATGTCCTGAAGCAAGATTGTCATAATCATCCAACTTTCAAATTGAATTATGTTTTTTTATATAGCAGAGTGTCGTTGTCATTCGAATGTCATTCCTGAGAAATGCATCTTGAAATCTAATTCCTACTGTTGGAGTCGGTACCTTTTAACCACACAATGCTTGGTCAATGTTTGTCTTTGGAAAGGAGTTCCGCTCTAGATCCTGTTCATTTGCAGTTCCCAATATCACGTGACATGTCATTCCACATGTTTGCTTCTGAACCTCGTGGCTGTCGTGCTGTAGGTCTGGATTCAGGAGTGCGCCACGTGCCAAGTGACCAAGTCGCGCTCAGAATTTTCACAATAATCATGTCTTGACCGAACGTTATTTTTTACAGAATTGTTGCTGGTAATAAAATTTGAGATATGAACGTGTGTGCAGGAATGTGCGGGGAAATATATTGTGAAAATTTTAATTGTGTGATTGGGTAAATTCCATCTTGCTTCTGAAAGCACACAGCACATCTCTCCAATCTTTCTTCTCTTAGAAAGTAGGATAAAGGTCATGAGGAAGAGGAGGAGGCAGAATATCTTCGTCCTCTCTCTCCCCTTGGCTTTGGGAATAGGCCTTTTCACGTTTCATGGCCTGTATCAACAGCAAAGTGACAGCGCGCCGGTCAGGAGACGACTGCTCGGTTTAGTTTTACAGGTGAGCTGCGCTTAATCGTCGGTTTCAGTTTTGATGAAAACGGGGACGTCAAGGGAATCGAGACAAACGGTAGACGCTGGGTTGTGGGGGAACACTATTTTTTTGCTATTTTGAATGATATATTAACAATTTTTGCCCTTAAATGTGCAAAACATCATGCTGATTATTAAAGTGGCGCACTTCCATACTGACTTTGTAACGGAAAATTCTGCATTTGCTTAATTTGCACCCAGGATAATTCTGAAATATTGGGTTATGCGCTTGGCCTGCTGTCTACTGTGATTGGCTGGACTTCGAAGTTCCCCTCTCTTACTAAAGCTGTGAGTATCCCTGGCCTAAACCGCACTGTAGCAGTTTCTCCATACATTTCCATACAATGATCGCAAATTCTGTTTTCTGTATTTAGGTCATTAGCAATTTCTTGCAATTTCTGAACAGAAATGGTATCATTGTAGTGGTCGTAATTATGCCTTATTTGACGCAGTACATTGAGCACAGGAAAGTCTACACAAATGCATTATTTATTATATATAATCATAATAATTTTATTATTATTATTATTATTATTATTTATTGCAGAGGTCTGGTGCAGACTCATGTTGCGTAATGTTAGTTGAAATACATTGAAACAGTGATCTTGTCAGGTTCAAACACTGGTCTTTAGGTATGTGGACTGTGTAACTGTGGAGACTGATGTGCGATAATTTTTGATCAACGCCATTGCGTTTGACGTCCCATTGAGCGTCTCTATTTCGTGTTTCCGGTGGGGTTTTTTTTTTCAGCATCTCGAGAAGATGACCTCAGCTGTGCACGTGTCCTTTGGAATACTGTGCGTGCTCGCTAATGTCCTCTACGGCTCAGCCATCCTGGTCTACGACGCGCGCACCGCGTCTGCCCTGAAGGCGTTGCCGTGGTTACTCAACTGCTTCGGCTGCGCTGCCTTTGATGTCGTCGTATCCTTTCCGGCGCGTCGTAGACCCATTAAACGAACTGTAGTTATGTGAAGGGTTGTTTTGGGCTGTGTAGATGAAAGGAAAGTGGGCCTCAGTTCCTGTCGGATGTCGTTATCAGATGGAGTGTTGGCTAGCAGTAGCGATGCTTTCATGATGCAGCCAAAAACAGACAGGACTACCAGAATATGAGTGATTCTCTTGATCTGAGCCAAAAGACCACTGTAAAAGACAATTTGAAGTGGTGATGTCATTGGGATGCAAGTTCTCCTCTTATTTTGGCTGTAGTGAATGGCAGTCTCTCTTGATCTGGAGAGTTATGTGTAATGGTGACAAATGTATTATCGCTATATTTGAGACCAAATTCACCATAATTAAGATGGGCAGCAACTGATGGTCTGGAGAATTGTTGTTTGGGAGGACTTATACCCAGGTAACAGGTAACTTCATCATTTGGGGTGGGGCTCTGTGGCATTGTCTTAGTGGTGAGCTGAAGGTCTGTCTGTGACACGTTAGATATTTTACGGTTGACTTCTTGAGGACCGACTCTGATGAGAATTTATTTTGGCGTGCATTCCCCTTTAACCAAGTCTGTGCAGATCCTGGGGCTGTCCTGTTTCAGAAGGCACAGGGGGTGGTCCTGGGACCCCACAGACACACAGTCCCTGCTGGAGGACTCTCCTCCTGAACCCCCCAGCCCAACGCACCCAGTGAGTCTCTAAACACCGTCCTCACACCCTCCATCCCTCCTTCAATAGGCTGCCCGGCTGCAGCTAGACTCGCTGATTGGCTGAGGGATCAGTCATTCAGTCATTCAGTCATTCGTTGGCTGAGGGATTTAGGGCTTTTTGGAGTTTCAGACATGCCCTGAGCCCTGTTTTAGGAAACAGGATTACTGGGTTAGCTGGATAACTGTAATGAGTAAAACCAAGAGCACTCCCAAAGCTGGAACATGAACTGAAGTAAAAAGAGTTGTTCCGAGTTTTACTCAACGCAGTGATCCAGCTAACTCGATAATCCTGCTTTGTGAAATACCCCCCTGAAATGCTGGGGATTTAGCCAGGGTCCCTGAATGTGTATACATTATGCTGTTTTTTTTTTTTTTTAAAGAAACACTTTAGTTCAGTCCAGATACTGATTTCCTTGTTTTTTTTTTGCCAAATATTCTCATTCTTTCCATTTTATGCTATTTCTCAGGCTGAAAATGGGAAACTGAGCAGTACTTTAATAATTATGTAATAATTTAAACAAGTTATTAAGTTAATCTCCTGCAGTCACCATTCCTTTTGTATCTTTCTTATTTTATTTTTGGCTTTTTAGGATTCGAGAAGGCCGTCCCTGCAGACGCTTCGCAGCAAAAAATGCGTGAAGAAGACCGCAGAAATCGGTCGCTACATGGACATCAACATCCAGCCCGTCCAGCCTGTGCCAAAGGTGTGCTTTCCTTAACGTGGAGTATGCTTCCTTGTGCTGTTCAGAAGGCAGACAAAACATACATGCAGGGCTGGTGTCATTTTTCCATGCAAGGCCATCAAAATTGTCTTCTGGTTCTGTAGGTGACATTCGGTTGATTTAGAAAAAAAAAAAAATGATAACAATAATAATTATTTGTAGTCAACGCATTTAACCCACTGTGTTGTGAGAGCTTAAAAAAATGTAGTTTTTGTTTCCAGGTGTGAGTGAGAGCAGAACTGTTGTTGGCAGTGCTGCAGAGACAGGGGGTGGGGGTGTGAGGGTGCTCTTGGAAAATGAAGTTGTGTAAACTTAAAAAATCAACCAGTTTCCCTTGATGGCCTGACGAAAAGCTGACTTCTCTGAAATTTTTGCACTTTTGCGCTGATATATTAAATCCTTTAAACTTTTTATAGTTCACCATTTGCATAATCAATCTGCTATAATTGTACCTTTTTAAATGTCATTTTATTCATTTTTATCAAACAAGTCAAGCAACAAATTGTTGCCCAGTGCGTCACTGATAGTAAAACAACGATGAGGAACAAATTAAGTAACAACAGCACAGTAAGAAATCAGGAGCAGTCGACAAATGCAATAAAATGAGATTATGTACTAATAATAAAAACCAAAGGAGGAAAAAAATACACACAAAAATTGCAATGCTTTGTTCATTGTCAGTTATACTTAGTGTTTAATGAGTGATTCTATTTAAAAAAATGAATGAGGCATTTAAAAAAGAATTCCAGAAGTAAAAGTAGAAGATGGGGGAAAAAAATGGACTTCTCTGTGTTAATGCAAGGGTGTTGACATCTGATGTCAGATTAAATTTCGCGGTTGCCGTGGTTTCCAGGTGTTTCTGAAGGAGGTGAAGATCTCCAGGGAGGGCCGGGCTGGCGGTCTGCTGCTGAAGAGAGCGCAGAGGGAGGTGAAGGAGGAGGACCCCTGCTCCTCGGACAGCTCCTCCGCCTCCTCCTCCCTCCACCCGGAGCTGGAGGTCAGCACCGAGTCAAGCTGCTAGGGGGAGGAGGGGGGGGGGGGGGAGCGAGGCCAGTCCTGTGCCCTGCGGTCCAGGGCAACCCGTCTGCATGCTGGTTTTGGTTTCAGCTATACTTGCCATCCCTGAGCCCTGTTTCACAAATTCAGTAAAGTGGGATGGGGGGGGGGGTTATTTCAAAATGCAGGATTATGGAGTTAGCTGGATAACTGTACTCAGTAAAACCCGGAACCTTCCCAAATCTGGAACATGGACTGAAGTTAGAAGAGCTGTTCCAGGTTTTACTCAGTGCAGTTTGCGTTGCATTTTAATTTTGGCATATTATAGCTGCAAGTCTAAATTGCTTCAGTAGGTGGCACTAGTGTGCAAATATCGAATATTGTAGTTTCCGACCCGGAGTTCTCATGCTCCCATAAAGGAAAATATGAGCTGTTTTTTTGTTGTTGTTGTTTTTTTGTATTTAAGCTGCTTAAAATGCATTTGTTTTTAATTGTCTGTCAGTATAACTGATCACACACCATGATGTCACCCTAGAGTATGATGGTGTTAAATATTAATACCTGCTCACTCTTTTACAGTAACATTTATTTGCTTCTGTTTATTTCTATTTATATTGTACATCCCCTTGCAGGAGCACCTCTTGCCTAATATTCTTTCTGTTTTGTACTGTTGCTTTAAGATTCCGTTTTGTTTGTTTGACTAAGTGACTAAAGAAATCTCTAACTCTACTTTCATTGCTTTAGATTCGATGAATGTTTAATTGAGTCAACATTGAAAAGTGTAAATGAATGTCACTCAGAAATGGGTAAAGAATCTGTAATGTGTAATTAATCAAAGCACTGAAAAACTCCAGCCGTGTGATTTCTAGGTAGTCGAACCCATTTTCATGTGAACATAACCAGCCAGTGCAGTGCGCCTGCTTGAGTACATAGATAAAGCTTTCTGACTGGCTGGTGTTGGGGAGGGAAGAAAATGGCCGCCATTGAAGCTTAGCCAGTTGTTGTGACTGAGCCTTTTCTGCCCCATCTCTGTCGTCCCTTCCATTCATTACCAGTCCCACCCGGAGCGGTTCCTCGTCTCCGTGGTGACCACTGTTCCTGGAAATGGCAGTTAACAGAAAAGCTGATTTTTTTTATTTTTTTTTTTACCTGAGACAAAAGCAGGGAGAAAACAATCGAGCCTTAAACAATTCACAAAACTGGGAAACCCCAGATGGAGCTGAGTACTCCCTCCGGAGCGTGTGTGGAAGAAGTGGGACTGGATGACGTCCTGTCTGGGCTGCCATTAGGGCCTTTCTCCCAATTATTACAACTCCTTTCTCACTGGCCCGTGGGTCTACGGCAGGTGCACTGGAACCTGGGCCAGGAGGTCCGCAGGGCTGCTGGTGTTACCTTTCCTGCCTGGGAGTCAGCCGGCTGATTGACGTCAGGGAGACCGTGGTGTTCCAGGTCTAAACGTGTCCCTGATTAGAGGGGAAGAGGGAAAACCAGCAGGGAGACTCATCCCTAGGGCCGCAGTTTGAGTTTGCCTGATCTGAGGAGTCTATGGACTGTGGGCCTGAGGGTAATGGGGGTGTGTGTGCGTGCGTGTGTGTGGGTGTGTGTGTGCGCATGCGTGCGTGTGCGTACGCGTGTGTGCGCGTGTGTGCGTGCGCGTGTGTGTGTGTGCGCGTGTGTGGGTTTGTGCGTGTGCGTGTGCGTGCGTGCGTGCGCATGCGTGTGTGTGTGCGCGTGTGTGTGGTGTGTGTGTGTGTGGTGGGACTGTGTGTATGTGAGTGTGTGTTGTTGTGTGTGTGTGTGCGTGTGTGTGTGCGTGTGTGTGTGTGTGTGTGCGTGGGTGTGTGTGTGTGTGCGCGTGTGTGTTTTGTAGTGTAATACTGCCTTGAGAAAGGAATTTTGCCTGCAGTGCTCCGGCAGGGACCCAGCTGTTAAGCGGCCGTCTCAGGCCCTTTCTCGGAAGGCCCGGTGTGGGTCAGCCCAGGCTTTGGTTACAGCCCAGCACGAACGCACCCGAGTCAGCTGACCAAGTCTGGGCGCAGCCCCCGTGACTAGGCGATCAGTTGGGCCGGGGTCATTCAGCGCTGGGCTGGAGAACAAGCCTGGACCCACAGGAGGACAGGACCGGACAAGAAACGGCTGTGATGTCGCTGAAGTGTTGTTCTGTGATTGGCTGCAGCACTCCTAAATGTTCTGGAATGTCATTGTAGAGGAGCCTTTTTCAAGCACAGTAGAACTAAAGTGCAAGCAGTTTGCACTTTACAATTAGCTCTACATGTTGAGTTCTTTGTCATAAACCTCCATTGCTGAGTCGCGTCAGGCTGGAATTTATATCGTTCAGAGTTCCAGTCACTGGTCCCGCGCAGGAGACCAATGTGCTGCGGTCATTTTTAACCAATCGCACGCGGGCAAACCAGAAAATTAAAAACCAGGCAAACCACATATTTCTGCCTCACCTATCACACTGAATTGATCTTCACCCTTCAGGGCCTGTGAGTAAATGTTGTCAGGCACTTGGACAGAAGTGTCATGTGTGCGGCAGATTGTGTTGCGGGATGATAACAGCTTGTGTTATGCATAAACATGAGCCCTGGGTATAGATTTACTTCAATGGGTGAGCGATTTTGGAATGCTGTTACCCTTGCACAGTGGAATTTGCCCGCACATTCTAAATGGCGAAACTGACGAAACAAAGCGTGAGGCTGAACATTCTTGCTTTCAACCAGGGTACCCAAAATAGAATAGAACCCCCATTTGTGCACAGATTCCTCAATCTGCACACTGCCCACATGAAAATCAGACATGCAGATGCTGTTATTTAATTGTGCATTTGCTTTTATGTGCAGCGGTTGTCGAGTTTGGCAATAAGACTGGCATGAAATTAGTGTATCTGTTCAAACATTTGGTAAAAAAAAGTGTGTGATGATTAATTTTAAGTGATTTATCGCTGTGTTCCGTAGTGGGACTTTGGAGATGCGAACGCCCACTGGAACAAAGTGCCAAAGCCGCAGAAAAGGAAGGAGGTTTTCGCCCTCCGGAATTGGAGGGTTCAGCTCGGGACAAACCCTGCCAGCCAAACAAAGGCCGATTCTGTCAAGAGCGTCGGAAGCGTGGAGACGAGAAGCTGTGCCATCGCAGTTGACCAACAAGTGGCAGCTCCTGGCACTTTGCAGCCAGTGGAAAATGAAGGACCAATCGGACAGCACTTTGCAGTCAATGGCAAATGAATGACCAATGGGACAACAGCTTGCAGTCGATGGTAAATGAATGACCAATGGGACAACAGCTTGCAGTCGATGGTAAATGAATGACCAATGGGACAACAGCTTGCAGTCGATGGTAAATGAATGACCAATGGGACAACATCTTGCAGTCAATGGTAAATAAATGACCAAGAGGAGAACACTTTGCAGTTAATGGTTATTGCATGTGGTATTCACACCTAAACTGCTTTGCTAAATTACATTGAAGGCAATAAAAAGTGTTAACATATGAAATTATGTATTCATGCTTTATTGCACCTCTTGTAAATAGTGGCCTTTCAGATGTATGAACGTTCGGATCTGTCCAGTTTCAGGCCTACGCTGCACTGAGTAACACAAGCCAATCAGAATCTGCCGTATGAACTTTCGGATCTGTCCAGTTGCAGGCCTACGCTGCACTGAGTAACACAAGCCAATCAGAATCTGCCGTATGAACATTCGGAGCGGAGCTCAATAATTCGCCCGGCTGTCCCGCGCGGTCAGGGGGTCACTTCCTCTTCTCTGGCAGGCCGGCCCGGGGTATCGAGAGGGCCTTTCCTAAAAGCCAGGGGAACATGATAAGCAACAGACTGGGTGGCTCAGGCACTACTGCGCCCTAATAAATCTCCCCCCTAACTGCTTGTTTCCTCCGTGTCCAGTTTTTTGGGGGGTGGGGGGGGGGAGCTGGCTGGGGGGTGGCGGGGAGTCATAGTAGCGTTTTAATTGTTGCCCAGTTAGGAGACTTCCCCTAGGCTGACACAAGGACAATGCGCTAGATTACAGGCGGGTTGTGAAGGAAGCTCTTTATTCCGATTCAGTTTCCTTTTGGGACGGGGGATGAACTGGCGGCGAGCGCTAACGTTAGCCTGACAGCCAGCGAAGCAGACAGAGAATTGCTGATATAGTGTAAACATTATCTCGCAGGGGTGGCTCGATAGTCCTGAATGGAGAAAGATACTATTAGACCTTTAGTGCTCATTTATTTTACAAATGAAACAATGTGTTTTCAGTCATCAATCCATCATGGAAAGTGATGATGGAAAGTGTACACCCCCCCGCCCCCCAGCTGCAATCATACTCTGTTATATGGATGGTAGTGGAAGTGCCTACTATCGCCATTACACCTACACAGGGGCCAACACTATTTTTGCCATTGCTAACCAGTGCGCTTGCATGTTCGTTCTGTTTGTTTAAGTGACACACAGTTATACTGTAACATTTGCACTTCTCTATACTTCGATATAATGTGAGTGAACATTAATTATTTTTCGTGTTGATTTTTATCCTCTAATCTCCCGTTTATCGATTATAATTTAGCATCATAATCTCCACATTCCTCTAACTGTGAGCTAATTTGGCATCATAATATCAATGGTTGACACGAGACTATTGTACGCTAGCTGTTTTTTTTTTCATACTGTTATCAAGTAGATTAGATGTGAGTGCAAAACATGTAAAACCTTTCCTCCTTTGACCACTCGCTGACCCTCCCAAGTCCTGATGAATTGATCCATAAAACCAGCGGTAATGTCTCTGCTGAACTTCGAAAGGTCTGCTGAACTTTAGAGTCGTGCGAGTGGGCGTGTGCGCGCTTTCCCCACGACGTTCTGCATTGAATTGACTTGTCAAAGGTTAACCACACAGGCCAGGCTCCGGTTCCTGAGACAAGATTTAAGTCTCTCTAAGATTTTTTTTTTTTTTTTTTTTTTTGCTGCAGCAGTTGACTCAGCAACGCTGTGACAAGCAACAAAAAGAAAAAAAAAAAAAGGCCACTGTGCATTGCAGACGCAGACGAATAGCAACCTCCAGCTGGTCCTGGGTCAGTGCTCGATATATATATATATATATATATATATATATATATATATATATATATGGTGCAGCGAGTCTGAGCCTGGACACATGGTCCCCGTCTCTGATGTCATTCGAAGTCTTTGCATTTCTCTGCAGGGCCGCCCAGCTCTGTGGGACCCAGCGCTCGAGTTTTCATTCTCTCTGGGATGGGGGGGGCGGGGGGGGGGGGGTTTGGGGGGGAATGAAAACAGACGGACGGGTCCCTCTAAATAGGTGGAATTCTGTTTGCACAACCGACAGGGCGCAAGGATTAGAATGTCTGAGGCTGTGGCCACCAGACTGTTTTTTTTTCTTCTCTCTCTTTTTTTTTTTTTTAGCATTGAAGCATTCGTCACAGCTTTCTAGGGGGGGGGTCCTTAGAATCTTGTAGCAGGAAGATTCTGTCATTTTAGTTTTGTTACTGTGCTGCATGCAAAGAGCCTGGTTAGAATATAAGATAATTTTAATTATAGCTATGTCACACACCCATCATGCAACTGCAGAAGTATCTCATGGATGCCAATATGTTTGCATTGTGCTAAATTTACATAAGCAATAAATGATATTTTGCATCCCCCCCCCCCCCCTGCAATGATTTGCATATGACAGTGGTTGAACTTGAATTTATTTAAGTTGGAAACGGGTGGCAAAATCTAAATTCACCTCCATTTATAGATAGTATCACCAAATGGCTCTACATGAAATAATATTAATTGTGGATTCACAACTTTGAAGGTAGAATTGACCCAAAAGCTAATCACTTTTGTGATTTCTTTAAGGCCAGAATCTGCCATGGGGAGCTGCCAGTATACAGACTTGACATTTGGCAAACCACAGCATTCACGGATTTTACATTGTACTGCTTGTCCTTTGCACCATGTCCTGGTGCTGAGAATATGATGCAATTGTATTTATTCTTTTTTTTTTAATCTACGCATTATTGCTGTTATGTAGCCCTGTTGACAATTTAGCTTCGGAAATGTTGAAGACTCTTGCGTATAGATAATTAGCACGCAATTACCTCCTCAAAAATACAGCGAACTGTTTTCTTGATGACAAGATGATGATATCGGCATGATGAGAGCCCGTGTACTACAACAACGCCACTTGATCAAGAGCGAATTACCGCGATTTTGAACTCAGACGTTGCACAAGCGCGTCCTTTTATGCTTGTGTAGATTGAAGTGACCTCATATCCTACTGCTCACTTCCTCCGACTGGCTGGTGAGTAAGTGAGCCAGTTCCAGGCAGTCTCGCGCACAGCGGCAGCCGACTTGCGCCACGAGCTGTCATCATTGTGCACGCATCACGCACTGTGCGCTGAGCACATTTCTTATTCAGACTTCAGTTTGATACTTATAGTACGTGTTTCCCCCTTTAAAAACTATTTCAGGCACATTATGACTCTCAGGTGATAATCAAAGTGTCCAGGTGGTTCTGGGTAAGTGTTTTTATTTAAATAATCTTTGGCTAATCGCGTGTGTATAGTGGTGGCTAATGTTAGCGATCACCTCGCAACCCCGAAATGCCTCACGAAATGGGGATTCCCAAGTATTTTACAAGCTAAATTGATGTTAGTCTGCTTTATGAGTGGATACAAATAACATGACTGGCTAACGCGTGGTGTTTCTGTTTAATGTATGTTGTGTGGATTGACCCGTTGATGTGATATTCGTAATTACAGGTTTATATTTGCTGAAATAGACATTGTCCGAACGTGCCTGCTAGCTATCATACAACCCTGTCTTTTTGTGAATTCCGTGACAGACATCGGTGTCACGGCGTTACTAGGTTGTTCTTGGCGTTTTATGTGACTTGTTCTATTTGTGATACTTGTGTTGAGTCCCTATGTAATATTTCAGCGATAAATGCGGTTTTCAGGTTATTTACATTACATTTTTGGATGATGTTGGCTAACACTAGCTGCATGGCAGCGCTTTACGGTCGTCTTACTGCCGTGTTTGATGGTTAGCTGTTCAGTCTGGAATGAAGCATGGCGGGCAATATTTCCTCCGGTTCCCAGGCTAGGTAGCGCTAGTTGGCACTAGTTTCCCCTTTTGTTAAAATGTTTTATCGAATAGCACCACTAGTATTACCAGTGTAAACACTGTTGTTGCCGGGCAGCAACCTTATTTAGGGAGCTTGCTAAGTTACAAAGGACGTACATGTTTTATGTGACTGGCTTGAGTTGGCTGTAGCATTAAGTGCTAGTCAGCTAGCTAACCCAACGCTAGCCAAATTTACTGGCTAACATTTGGTAGATTGCTGTCGTGCGAACATTCGTGAATATTATTTTAGCTCATCCAGTATGGCAATGATTAATTTGTGAACAGTTCCAGGTCATCTCAAAACTTTTCAAAAAGTAACGTTATCATATACCAGCTAAGTTATCTGTGTGGCTGCTAACTGGCTGAATGTGTACAAATCGAAGTCCTGACGTTTTATTTTCCAGTTAACGGTGTGTAAACAGCGGCATATAACTAAGTTGATGTTTACAACACACCGTTAACTGAACAATAAAACGTCAGTCAATTTGCGTGGCTATAGCGAAATAATGATATTTCAATATTGGTGATTGTCTTCATTTGCATTACTAGCTAGTGGCTGAGCTAAACTTGTGTGTCTCATCCAGGGGTACGTAATCTTGTCCGAAAGGGCCGATGTGGGTTTCTGGTTTCTGTTTTAGCCCAGCGCTATACGACATCTAATTCAATGAGCTAATTAACTAATCATGGTCTTCATCCGAAACGTTGAGAAGTCGAATCGGTTTCCTTGGTACCACATTGGCCCTTGTCGGGTGAGACTGAACGCCCCCGGTCGGACAGATGCCGGTGCAGGGGTGGAGCATTGGCTATATTAGCAAGCACGTACCCGACTTGAGAAATGCAGCGGCATGGGTGGAAATGTTATTGGGCGGGCGGCAGCTAATTATAAGACCTTATTTTACGTTACAGTAACCTGGTTACGTCAGATTATAGTAATGTTTGTAGACTCGCGGCATAATTAATCGAAACTCACTATCAGTGAATCTGTTTGGCTGACGTTATAACAGTTACTTATTAGCGAGCTTCAAGAAGAAACGAGTACTGACCAGAACAAGTAATGTGACGCCAAAGCTTTGGAAATTATTATTATTATTTGTATCTCACGTCCACAGAGACAGAATTCAGGCGTTTGTCATGAAATGAAAAGTAAAAGTTGTTATATACAACGTTTACAGCCTATTTAGACTCGAGTTTCTGGACTTGAACTTGAGTTGTAAAGGGGCGGAACTTTTGTGGTAAATTTCCTCTGGAAATTAAAAACACCCACTGTCATAATGTATTTTTATTGTATGCTCATCGCTTTAAATGACAAACAACGGGTTCGTCTTAATCTTAAAACCATTTCCCAATGGCTCTTAATACGGATTTTTGAATCTCACAAAGTTATTTGAAAGAACGAGTTCTGGTACTGACCAATCAGGGAAGCTGTAAGTTCCCTGTTATAGGGAGACAGCTTCATACTTTAATCAAGATTCATCAGAACAGAAGCATTTCACCAGCTGAAGGACAGACGTGTACTCTCCTGGATTACGTAAATTATTGACAGGTAGGCATGTTTTAGTCCGCTATGTAAGACCAACTTAATTTGCAATTTCCACGACATAGATATTTTAAATACAAATATCTATATTTAAAGAAATATAGAAATATAATTCGTGCGCAATAACTGAGGACATAATGATTAGTGCCCAGTGCAAGATGGTTATTGACAATTCAGGGACTAGTGGAATATAGACAATAACCCCTACTAATAACATGATCAAATTTACAAGCAATTGTTTTTTTGTTTTTCAAGATCATGTCTAATCTCTGGAACAGAAAGAGGGGAGTCGGATACACGAGCCTGGATAAACCAGTAAAATTTTGAATAAGCGTGGAAGTTGGCACAATTTCATCATGTAAGAATGACCTGTGAAAATATGTAAACTCGACCGCATTTAACAAACAGTTTTATTCCAATTTTAAGTAGTTTCCACTGCGTTGCGAACATTGATAGCCCAATCCCATGTGACGGAGGTTCTCGATTAGCGCTATCCGTCACTCAGACCACAAGTATGGACATGCCGTTAGCGTACTCCTCTGCCGAAAAGCTGGCCCTGGGTTAGACTGCCGATCTCAATTGGAAATGGATATTGTCAGATAAACATGGGCGGGACCTAACTCCGTATAGATTGTTTATGCTGGGGGTGGTTTTGCGCAAATTTACTTAGTTTCGCTCTGCGCGATACAGGGACACGTTTCCTGGTGTCGTCGTTTTGCATCCAAAATTTCTGTCCGCATGTCTAGCACTGTCGCCTTACTTGTTCTTCCCCTGTCGGCGTGGGTTTCCTCCGGGTACTCCGGTTTCCTCCCACAGTCCAAAGACATGCAGGCTAGGCTCATTGGGGACTCTAAATTTCCCATAGGTATGAGTGTGTGAGTGAATGGTGTGTGTGTGTGCTGTAGATTGGTGACCTGCCCAGGGTGTATTCCTGCCTCTCACCCAAAATGCACACTGGGATAGGCTCCAGTACCCCCCCGCGACCATGCCTAGGTTTAGTGGGTATAGACAGCGGATGGATGGATAGTGGATATACATTTTACTGTGGATAGTGTTGGGGGCTTCATAAGTTATTTCATAAAATAATTATGAAAGATGATTCATAAAATCTTTGCATATTAATCTTCTTCGTGTTAGGTAATGTGTACAGTGGCACTGGCACCCGGAACATGAAATTAATTTGGCAGAATTAACAGAATTATGGATAATGAGGCAGGTGGACCATTTCCTGAAGGCTGGTGGCCTTCGTCCTTTGGAATTTTCCCCATGACCTCAGAAGGCAAATATTATGATTCACGAGTTAGTCATAGTCAATTACGTGTGCGGGTCTTCTTTAGATAGGATCTGTGTTAGAGTAATGAAAGTATTGCATACTATAAAGGGAGCGGGGAGAACAGTGGGAATGCACAGTGCGTTAGTTTGGCTGCTTCTGTTGGCAAAGGCCAGCATTTTGTGCTGTTCCTACATGTACGTCTTCAGATTAATACGGTAGTTTTTGAAGCTTATTTTGTTGACTAGACCACATAGTTTCAGAATGTTGTCAGAAAACCTTGCCGTCAAGGTTGCTGAGGAACCAATTCAGTGTTCATAAATCCATTTTGTTGGCTCTCAAAACGATCTCACCGTATTAACTTGGTTTCCATGTCTATACATCCGATATAGAGTACAAGCTTGAGCTGGAGCAGGGCTGCCCAGCCCTGTTCCTGGAGATCTGCTGTCCTGTAGGTTTTCACTCCAACCCTAACCGAGCCACACCTCTTTCAACAGCTAGTTACAGGGCTGTCCGACCCTTGTTCCTGGAGATTTATCGCGCTGTATGTTTTCACTCCAGCCCTGGAACAGAAACGCGTTTCCTGTTTCAACGTGTAATCCCTGGCGTTCAGTGTTAAGTGATGAAGAGGTTCTGTCCAGGAACATCACTCCAGTTAGACACACCGCGGTGCACTTGGAGCACTCAAGACCTTCAAGAAGGAATTCAAGGCCTGAAGCTATGAACCTCCAGCCTGAGATTATACACCAACATATTCCTATAGCTGTATGAACCACAGTCTGAATACAAGGAAATGGCTAATTGAAATGGAATGTAACCGTATCTTAATAAACTATAAAGTGCCTCACAGTTTTTACATTTGTATTCTAACAGCAATATAAAAGCAATAGTTTTTTTTTCCTGAAAAAGTATTGCAGTAGTAGCAGTAATTGTAGTACTTATAATTAAAATAATTAATCATTTTTGGTATTAGTGGTTATAGTGGGACTCTCATTCTCTCTCACACACACATACACACACACACACTCCAGTGACGGAAATAATCATTTACTCTTGGACAGAATGTCTGATGATTGACAGGCCTATAGTGAATTTCTGTAATCATACAATAAGCTACTGAAGGCCTTTTTTCTTTTTCTCTGTGGCTGTCTGACCTGCAGCGTTTGCTGGCCTCTGTCAGTTTTTATCTTTCGTTCAGTTTAAGAAGAAGAAGAAGAAGAAGAAGAAGCGTTCTCCGATTCTCTTTCGCAGTGTTTCAGCACGTGTTATTCGTCTTTCGCTCGGCCGTCACAACTTCCCAGGATCCTCCGCTAACACGATGGGAGAATATACCTCAGTCAGCACAAAGCACAAGAGTGAAAAATACAAACATTGCAGTATCGCTTCTGAAAGTCCTCGGCCGTTTCCTCTTCCTCTGTAGCGTGGGATCGGTGTGTCGAGCGGCCCTTCTCACGGAGGAGCCGTTAAGCTCTTCAGGCGCTTCGGGAGTCCCGGAGCCCTCGGCCTCGTCTGTCAGACGTTCAGGCTTCAGAGACGATTAACCTGCCGTGCACCGTGCCTCGGATTGGGGTCGTGTGTTTTAAACCTGGCAGTGCATCCTGGGTAACCTGCTTTATTCGGCACGGCACCAGACCAGTTCAGCTATCAGACCAACGCTGGGCTCTCCGACGGGACGTTTTTTTAAAAGTTTGCCTCCGGGGGAAGTATTGTGTCAACATTTGAAGTCGGTGCGGTACCTCTGTCATGATTGGGAAACTCAACACTAACCATCACAGCCTGCAAGCTTTAGCTGAACATCAAGCTATGCTAGCTATGCTAACGGCTCATTTTCCGCACGGGTATCTTATTTTATTTATTTATTTATTTATTTATTTGCATGTGTAAATATGTGTAAAAGTGTATGTCACTGGATAAGGGCATCTGCTAAATGCCACAGCGTAGGCCTGAGTGTAATGTATGCTATTGTAAATAAAGCCTGTGTTGCTGTTTTAGATTGCAAACTGCTGTGGTCTAAGCAATATAAACTACAACAGGCTTTCCATTCTATTGGCATGAGTCACCACCAGGCTGTTTTTAGCCAGTCATTTACATATGTTTTGCATTTACATTTAGGCATTTAGAGGCTGCTGTTATCTAAAATCAATACTAACACTAGAGTTATTTTGTGTTGTGGGAAGGGGGGGGTGGAAGTAAAGCGCACTTTGGCGGTAATTCCGTTGGACACGGATTGTTGCTAATAGGCGATTAGCCCGCTCATGTCAGGTTCGGTTAGTATATGGGCTCAGCCCTCGCAGCGCTGCAGGAACGTGATGGTAATCTCCTCATTCACTTGCACTGCCCGTCTGCACGTGAAAAATTAAATACTCTCGTGCGAAACACATACTGATCAAGCTGGAATTACTGTTGTGTTACTTGTGCTTTCCATGAATCACTGTCCATGTCTCTGATAGAAACATGAATAGAAGTTTAGGCAAGCAATTATACCTCATCCTCACTCAGCTCCTGTTCCACCTCATCCTCACTCAGGTCATCCTCACTCAGCTTCTGTTCCACCTCATCCTCACTCAGGTCCTGTTCCACCTCATCCTCACTCAGGACCTGTTCCACCTCATCTTCACTCAGGACCTGTTCCACCTCATCCTCACTCAGGTCCTGTTCCACCTCATCCTCACTCAGGTCTTGTTCCACCTTATCCTCACTCAGGTCCTGTTCCACCTCATCCTCACTCAGCTCCTATTCCATCTCTGCCTCACTCAGGTCCTGTTCCACCTCTGCCTCACTCAGTCCATCCTCACGCAGCTCCAATTCCACCTCTGCCTCACTCAGGGTTCTGTTCCACCTCTGCCTCACTCAGGGTCCCGTTCCACTTCATCCTCACTAAGGTCATTAGTAGCAAATGTTTCACTTTGTGTAATAACATACTAGTGGACATGCATGCTTGTATTCTTCTGGTGCAGGAGTGAAACCGGCCTTGATTTAATTCTTAGTCCCAGAAGCCACTCCTTTTTAAAGGAACAAACAAAGTTAATGTCTTGAAGGATGTTCCGTAATGTGGTCCATTTGAATCTCCTGCGTAAGTTGTACAGAAGGTCAGGTGTGAAATTTTGTCATTAAACTGTGAACTGATGATCCATTTCCTTCTGAACATTGAACACAGATTTTTCTTTAGTTATAGCTTAAAGTTTAACTTCTACCTTTTCCCTTTATAACGGGGAGCCCAGTGATCAATTCTTTTGAACTGGAAATGGACAGGGGTCATCGGGGACAAGACTGAGAAGCACGGGTGGGGTGGGGTGGGGGGGTATTTCTCCGCTCGGAATCGGCGAGGGCACATTTCACGCATCTGCGCTAAGACGGCGGGCTGCGACTGAACGCCAGCCAGTGTTTAGACAGCGCGGGCGTGAGAACGGTCCCGGCACGGCTGGGTCGCGCTTGTGTGTCGGGCCCCGGGGAGAGGGGGGGGGGGTGGGGGGGGTGCTTTCTTGTGTGGCGGCTTGAGGTTTACCGCCAAACCAGGCCTGGATACACCCGCCTTCATCCAGCCCCCAGCCCCCCCCGTGATGAAGTAGCAACGATTTAAAATAGAAACACTCGCGAAATTTCGTACGACAGCGTGAACCCGGGAACACCTCCAGAGGGCAAGTTTGGGCTACTGCTCGCGGTGATCAAAGGTGGGGGTGGGGGTGGTGGGGGGGGGGGGGGCAGCTGGACCGTCTGCTTCGCGGTCAGAAACTTAAAAAACGACGGCTTGCGGCAGGTCGAGGTCCGCTGCTTCAGCACGCCGGTCTGTGACTCGCTGGGGCGAGGGCGGTGCTTAAAATATGAGAACAGGCCGACTGTGGCTGGCGGTTCTGAGGCTTGTTCTCCGAATCTTACCTCATGATTGGCCTCTTTATCGAAGGGGTGATTTAATATAGTTACAGGATAACTAAGCTGAGGCGTGTTGCTTGCTAAAGTCTGTTGTGAAGGCGGCAGTGTACCACAGTGGGTAAGGAACTGGGCTTGTAACCGAAAGGTTGCAGGTTCGATTCCCGGGTAAGGACACTGCCGTTGTACCCTTGAGCAAGGTACTTAACCGAAATTGCTTCAGTGTATATATCCAGCTGTATAAATGGATACAATGTAAAATGCTATGTAAAAAGTTGTGTATGTCGCTCTGGATAAGAGCGTCTGCTAAATGCCTGTAATGTAATGTAATGAAGTCAGCACGTAAATTGAGAATGACTAGGCAGCTTATTTTGACCTTGTGTGCGGTAGTGTGCACTGATGAGGAAATGTCTTGGGTAACTTTTGAGGATCCTCACTGTGTACCTGAAGTCGAGCAGTTCCTGTTCGACAGCGACGTGCTGGTGGTGCAGCAGTTAGAGAAACAGACTTGTGACTCTAGAGGCCAGTTCAGATCAATGATTCGCAACGAGACTAAAGGGTTTTAGAACGTTTGCAATCAGACGTCTTGCAATCAGTTTTGCAAGCTGCATCCAGTCTCGTTGCGAATCATTGATCTGAGCTGGCCTTCTGGTTGAGGGCTTGAATCCCAGCCCCTGCACTGCCTTTGAACTCTCGGGACAGGTAATTCACCTGAGCTGCTTCGGCAAACACCCAGCTGTAAATTTAGTGGCCTGTGTGAAAGTGCAATCTCCGTAAGCAAGTCTCTCGATAAGAATGGCTGGTGAATCCACACGCGTGACCGTGAATGAAAGGCGGAACGTTGTAGGAAGAGAGACATGCTTTTAAAAAAGAAATAACGAGAAGGTGTAGTCTTTTTCCTTCACGGTGCACTTCTTTTTTTTTTTTTAACGTTGTGGGCCTGAGTTGTGTTTTTTGGGGTGTGTTACCATGGATTCGTTTTACGTTGAGAACGATAATCTCTACCGCCGCTGCTGCCGCCCGTTGCCGTGTAATACGGGGGGTCCCGCCGTGCTGCGTTTTGCCTAATCTTCCCCAGATTAATCGGCGGTGTTCCCAGGCCGGGCGTTCTGTAGTTCTGCTAATCCACGAGCATGTGGCTGGGCTTACAGCCGCTCGACGTTTGATCTTCTCCTTCTTTTTATTTCCCTCTTTTCACCGATTTAATAGGCTTCTCCCTCTCTTTCTCCCTCTCTCTCTCTCTCGCTGCCTCACTCTCTTTTTCTTGAGGGCCGCCGGTGAAGGTATTAAAAGCCTGAATTCCTTTCGCCTGACGGACAGCTCGCTGGCAGCCCTGTGGCAGCTGTGCGCTGAGTCGTTAGGTAATCCTTAAAGAGTGTTTTTTCTCCGGCGTCTTCTCCCCGCGTGTAGCTGTGGGGCGCGTTGGGCGCGCTCCAGGGGCGTGGGGGTTTGATTTGGAGCCAAATGCCGGTGGTTTCGATTGGCCCAATCCCCCCCCTGCAGTGTTTGCGCTGATAAGTTTTTGATGACTCCGTGAGCGCTGAGATGTTTTATGATGTTTTGGGGCTGGCGGTCTGCTCCACCCTACGACGGTAAAGCGGGGGGGGGGGGGCCTCTCCCAAAGTCCCGCGCTGTTGTGTCTGAGTCATTATCTCCCCCCGCTTCCTCTGGGGAAGAGTCGGGGGGGGGAAACTGGCGGATTTTCAGGGTCGTCAGAGGTCGGTGCTCAGTCCAGGCTCCTGGCTCTTATTTTGGGCCTCGTCCCGGGGAGGTGTGTGAAATTCCTGAACGCTGAGTCGTGTTGCACCTTGGGAAGGGATCACCTGAGTGTGTGGAAGACTCAGGCGAGAGAGGACTGTGACCTTCTGTTTCTCAAGCAGGTAATTAAGCTGGCACTGTGTTGTGTCGCAGATATGACACTCAGCCAAACGGCTGGTGATCATACGTAACTTATTAATCTAGACCCAATTAACTCAGTCTGCTTCACAGATCCATTTTTATAGCTTTGCCTGTTTGCCTGTTTCATTCAGAAACGTGAAACGTGAATGCTGCCATTGCCTTTGGAATGTTTTGGGTGTTAGGATTCTACATAATCATTTTCGCCGTGAGCCTGTGCTGTGCAGAACCGGCTGGATGCCTGGGCACGCGTGGCTCACACTACTCGCTGATCTCTGTCCAATCACGCTCATCGCGCACTGTGATTGGCCAGCCAGAGGGAACGCAGTAATTCATTGAGAAACTGTGGGGATAAATGAGATGGTATCGCACGTGTGACGTATGGGGACGGATTGCGGTTAACTGAGTCATCGTACCGGTCGGCTGACTTCCTGAAATATTTACAACGTGTGTCTTCATCCTGCGTGTTACACATCTGCTTAACGAGAACGCGCTCTTCCTGTTTCGCGCTTGTTCGGTTTATGGGACGAACCACCTGCTTTGTATTTGTTCACATAGTTGAATTTAATTTTTTTGAATGAAAGTAGATTTTAAATGTCTTCCTCCTCTATAATCACAATAATCGCCAGACCCCTCGAGCAGGCATTTTGGCCCAGGTGCCAACCCCCCATGCACACTGCACGCGTGTGGAATGTGTGTTTGCGTGTGTGTTCCTGCACTGAACCTGCAGTGCTGCTTTTGATTGTGACAGGTGGGGTGCATCACCTGCATCGCCTGGGCTTTAACCCTTTAAGGTGTGAGGTCACAGATATGTGATTAGAATGTTCTCAACTGAACATTCTAACGCTGATGTCACAATCACTACTGGTAACTGGTACTGACTGTAGAACACTGGCTTTGAGTTAAAAAAAACAGTTCCAAAAAAAACCTGCTCTTCATAGGGGTAAAAGGCTGACCCAGACACCCCTGTCCCTTCCCCAGCCCCTCACAGGTGAGCATGATGGTCATCGTCAAATTCCCACCCGAGCCGCTGATGGTGGTGTGATTGTCTTATTGATCCGTTGATCATTTGAAATGCTGTTTCTGACCTGTGTCAGAATTTGGTCTTGGTGCTTGTGTCCCTCCTGTAGGGACCCCAGTGTCTACAGAGCGTCAGTGTCTGTGCAGTGTCACCGTCTGAAGAGCAGCGGTGAAGAGCAGCGGTGAAGAGCGTCAGTGTCTGTACTGTGTCACTGTCTGAAGAGCAGCGGTGAAGAGCAGCGGTGAAGAGCAGTGGTGAAGAGCAGCGGTGAAGAGCGTCAGTGTCTGTGCAGTGTCACCGCCTGAAGAGCAGCGGTGAAGAGCGTCGGTGTCTGTACTGTGTCACTGTCTGAAGAGCAGCGGTGAAGAGCGTCGGTGTCTGTACTGTGTCACTGTCTGAAGAGCAGCGGTGAAGAGCAGTCAGGTGTCTGTACTGTGTCACGTCTGAAGGCACGGTGAAGCTCGTGTCTGTACGTGTCACGTCTGAACGGGAAGAGCAGTGGTGAAGAGCAGCGGTGTCTGTACTGTGTCACTGTCTGAAGAGCAGCGGTGAAGAGCAGCGGTGAAGAGCAGTGGTGAAGAGCGTCGGTGTCTGTACTGTGTCAGCGGTTTTTCTCGCGTCCTAAACGTCCTAATTCTTTTTTTTTGTTGTTAGTCCGGCCCGCTGGATTTGAATTGACGGATGCCCTCTGACAGGCGTGCTTTGGTTCAGTGCACCTTTAAGAGGTCTTGCCCGTGCTGAACGCAGTCCTTCGGCTCCGACGGGGCTGACAGTGTGCATTCACACAAAGGGGCGGGGGGGGGGGGGGGGGGCGGGGGGCGGGGGGCGAAACAAAAGCACACAGGGGAGGCCCGGGGTCACAACCCCACCCCAGCCGCGAACGCTGGCGTGTACAAACCAAGGCCGCTGGGCCGGGTGATCTACTGCCCCACGTGCGACAGCGCTTGGGAACCCCCCCCCACAGCCCCCCCCCCCCCCCAAAAAAAAGACCTCATTATTATAGACGGCGATCAGGACGGGAAGTGATAAAGGAAGCCTCGCTACAGCGAAACGCTTTTCCTCCGAAGGTTTCCACGAATTATTGGGAGCAGCATTAGCTCATGCTTATTGTTCGCGGGGGAGGGGCTTCGACTTTAAAGAGCACCATACCCCCCCCCAGACAGAGTGCAGTACAGGTTGAGGGGGCCACGTTCTTCTGTGGAAACGCTCTTGGTTTTGTTCTCTGTTGCTCAGAGCGGTAGGTTTTAGTAAGGGGATGACACTGACATCTTATTCATAGACGTATTATACCTCTGTGTCCCCAAACAGAGATCCCTATGGAGGCCTGGGCAGTTCAACTGCTAATGAGTTTAGCATTTTGCACGAGCACCGTCTTTACCAATTTACCTCTGGACCTTGAAATTTTAAAATTAACTTTAATAAATGCCTTCGCATCTGTAAGGTGCCACCTGGGGTGGGCCACTCTGGTCCTGAGTGCCTGTGATGTTTCTGGATTGTTCCATCTGAGCTTGACCTCGTGATGGATTATTAAGAGGCTGAGCGTGATTATTCTGAATATTGGGTTTGTTTTATTATTTGTGATAAAACTAATAGCATATTGCTGTTTGTAGCTCCATGTTCCTGTGATTGCAGGCTATGGAGGTAATAAAGTACTTGGCCACTTTGTGTCAAACTGCGTACTGTAGTTATACAGATTAAATATATGTACACATAGAACATTGTAATTATAGCTATATTATATCTATTAAATACTGTAAACCTATATTATAAAGGCTATATATCAAATACTGTAATGATGCACGTATATATTGAATACTGTAGTTATTTCAGTGTATATATTGGATACTGTAGTTATTGCAGTGTATAAATTGTGGGTAAAAGAACAGCTTTTCTCATGTGCATTCAGACCTGTGACACTATGTGTTCTGTCGCCTGCTCTCTCTCTCCCTTTCCCTCTACCTCTCTCCCTCTCCATCTCTCCCTCCTTCTCTCTCCTTCTCCCTCTTCCTCTCTCTCTCTCTCTCTCCCCCGTCTCCTCTCTCTCTCTCTTTCTCTCTCTCCGTCTCCTCTCTCTCTCTCTCTCTCTCTCTCTCTCTCTCTCTCTCTCTCTCTCTCTCTCTCCCTCCCCCGCTCAGAGTCTCCCGTCAGTGGGGGCTGTTTGGCCAGACATTGTGCTGTATTGTGCTTGCGCTGCCTTCGCTGATATGATAAGGAAGGACAATGCTAATCAAAGTTAAACAATGGCCATTGAGCCGGGCTGTGCCCAGCTATTTCTGTAGGAGATCTGTATCTGGCACAGGCCCTTCTGCGTGGTGTTCAGCCCTGCTGGTACCACTGAGCACCGCGGTTAACACTGAACATCGGCTCGGTCCTTCCGTTAACCCTGAACACCAGCTCAGCCCTCCTGTTAACCCTGAACACCAGCTCAGTCCTCCTGTTAACACTGAACACCAGCTCAGTCCTCCTGTTAACACTGAACACCAGCTCAGCCCTCCTGTTAACACTGAACACCAGCTCAGTCCTCCTGTTAACACTGAACACCAGCTCAGCCCTCCTGTTAACACTGAACACCAGCTCAGTCCTCCTGTTAACACTGAACACCAGCTCAGTCCTCCTGTTAACACTGAACACCAGCTCAGCCCTCCTGTTAACACTGAACACCAGCTCAGCCCTCCTGTTAACACTGAACACCAGCTCAGTCCTCCTATTAACACTGAACACCAGCTCAGCCCTCCTGTTAACACTGAACACCAGCTTGGTCCTCCTATTAATACTGAACACCAGCTCAGTTTTCCTATTAACACTGAACACCAGCTCAGTCCTCCTGTTAACACTGAACACCAGCTTGGTCCTCCTATTAACACTGAACACCAGCTCAGTTTTCCTGTTAACACTGAACACCAGCTTAGTCCTCCTATTAATACTGAACACCAGCTCAGTCCTCCTGTTAGCACTGAACACCAGCTTGGTCCTCCTATTAATACTGAACACCAGCTCAGCCCTCCTGTTAACACTGAACACCAGCTCAGTCCTCCGATGTCCTGTAAACACTGTGTGATGAAAAGCCTGGAAAATGGCTGTTTTGCTGTTTCTAGTGGGTTTCGTTTTTGTGCTGAAAGCAACAGAGTCGTTATGAATACAAAAACTCTTCTGTGCGGTGGCGAGGACGGGGGGGATCATTTTGGGGAGTAATTCTGGGTAGGAGCCCTATTGAATTGTTCTTGGAAGTGTTGGCACTCTTATTGCCTTGCGGTGTAAGGGAGTATTCATTTAATTAGACTGGGAAGTGTTTTGTGATTTTTTTTTTTATGGTTATAACAGAGCACACATCAGTGCTGGTACATACAAAACTCAGTTTAGTCCAGGACTAAGCTTCATCTGTGTCCGCAAAGCCAGCCCTAAGACGTGGGATGGGGAAGTGTTAGCACATCTTGGCCAGGTCGTTATCTGAAGAGAGACCATGTGTTCTCAGTGACTTACCTGGTTAAATAAAGAGTTAAATAATTACAGATGAAAGAGCTTGTTTTGATGGATGGTCTCTCCTCCCTCCCTCCCTCCCTCGCTGTGTTGCAGGAGTCCAGGTTGGTGTCACGAGAGGCGGGGCTGTTGCTCGAGGCGCTTCTCAGGTAGGGTCCCTGCGCCGAATCTGCCGGAGCGGGCTAGTCCTCTGAAGGTCGGTAATGATTCTGCTCACTGAGCCTTGTCCTTCTGACGTTCTATGACTCTGCCTTTGGCTCTCTCTCTCTCTCTCTCTCTCTCTCTCTCTCTCTCTCTCTCTCTCTCTCTCTCTCTCTCTCTCTCTCTCTCTCTCTCTCTCTCTCTCTCTCTCTCTCTCTCTGGATTTGTTTCAAGCCCTTCAGCTTTGCAAGAGGTGGGCGGGGCTTGGTGGGTTGAGTTGAAAACCGGTTTTGGTGGAGTTGACAGGTGAGGTGTTGGGGTGGAGTTGAGAGGTGAGGTGTTGGGGTGGAGTTGAGAGGTGAGGTGTTGAGGTGGAGTTGACAGGTGAGGTTTTGGGGTGTTGAGGTGTTGGCGGGACGGGTAAAGTCGGTGCTCCAGGGTAGGTGAGTGAGGTGTTTTAGTGGCGTGCTAAATTTGATCATTACAGCCCAGTACGGCACGGGATGGGACGGGACGGGGGGGCGCGTTTCGGGGGAACTTCCTCTGGAAAGAGGTGGCTGACCTGGTGCTGCTCGCTGGGCCGAATGACCAGACCCTGTAAATGTGCCGAAACTAGCGCGGGGGTGGGGGGGTTACAGTGGGAGCCCCCCCTCATGCTATTTTTACTCTGCTTTATCTCTGCTAGCAGCGCCCGCGCCCATCAGGAACATGGGAACGGCGCCCTGCTTTTTACCATTATCATTTTTTTATTTATTTTTTTTATTCCACTTAATTTCCCAGCAAAAAGAAAAATAATAATAGAAATGAGCGGGAGCACGGCGTTCGGCCTGCCGCTGTAAATGGTAGGAAGGGTTTGGCCGCCGAAGAAAAATATCCCTTCTGGGCCGAGCCGATAAGATCAGGGCCGGTGGCAGCAGTCCGGTCGCTGAGCGGGTGATTTCTATGATGCGAAATGCGCTGAAACGTTATTAAGTGCCTGTTTGATAATGGCTGCTGTGTGATTTGTAGTTTGGTGTTTTCATCGGTGAACCCTGTTTAGTTTGATGGTTCACTGCTAATCATTTGAAGTCAGCTCTTCAGTGGTTTTGTGGACATTTCGATGGCAGGTGCATTGCAGTGACCAGCTGTTTGATCATCCAGTGTATGCTTGTCTTGTCTTTGTGTCTCGCCTGTTATTTCTGTCAGAATTATATTTAAAGATTGATATCTTAAATGACGACGATGATGTCAGTGGTACAGAATATTAAAGTTGTCAGCTCACACAGAATGCAAAGCAGCTCCTTTTTTATTTTATTTTTTATTTATTTCATAACAGTAATTGTTGTTTGTGGACTTGTGGAATCACCTTTTTGTTAAGCGATAAATCAAACGCACACTTGCACACACACACACACACACACACAAACACACAAACACACACCGCTAGCTTTACTAGGCGTTGGCCTCTCCTGACAAACATTTAGAACGCTAATACACAAAGGGCTTGAACTTTTGAACGGCTGTCCGTGAGCGAGAGGAAGATCCTCTTTGTGCTGTGCGGTAACGTGGAACGCCTCTAAAAGCCCCTCTAAACGCACTCGTGTGCACACGCCCTCTTTTTGTGTTGGGTAATCTCTGTGTGTTGGGTAATCACTGTGCCCAGCGGTCTCGCTCAGGGACGAGTTCCTGTTGGGCATGTGCGGCAGATGATGTCACAATAAGCAGATTTGAAATGTGTGCTTGGAGACGGTTGCTTTCACATCACAGGCCAGGTGCCCTGCAGCCACGACTGTTACGTCACGAGTGTCGTTTTGTATATGCGCGCCACAAACGGCTACAAATTTCAGGTTTCTATCTGCAGATTCCTTGAATGCTGTGTCACTGACTTGTGAAACAGGATTTTTTATTTAAAAAAAAAAAAAAGAAAAATAGAATCCAGGTCATTATCCACGTCCTTGTAGAACAGGTTGGCTAAGACAACAATGACACTGTCACAGTTTATCTTGGTTCTTTGACAGACTGATGATTGCAAAAAAAAAGAACCATTCCTCTTATATCCTGTGGGCATTATTTTGTTCGTTGTTGGCAACGTTCTGGCTTCACAGCAAACCAAACATCAACACATGACTGAGCCACCTATGAAGGCTTATGCTACAGTATGTGAAAAGCTCACATAAGAGATGTATGAATTCTAACAAAGCAGGCCACTACGAGCCACTACGCTGACGCAGCCGAGGGTACGCTAACAGCTGCCCCTATGCTAACAGCTGCCCCTATGCTAACAGCTGTGTTGCCCCCAATACAAATACGCTGAGCATTATTAGCAAAGGCCAACAGTTGTCTCTTACGACCAAAGCAACAATAATCAAAAATGACATTATGTAAATGATTGAAATGTTGCAAACAGTAATGCGCACGTCTTCCCCATGTTTGTATGTATCCTAGCTAGACCTAGTGCTTCCCCCTCCTCTTCTGACCCACTCCCCACATCCATGCCAGCGAGGCCCGACCAATCACACAGCTGTGTACAGCACTCAGTTACAGAACTATGGTTAAGAGCCAGTCACACAAATGTAAGGAGGAGCCAATCAAACAGCTGTGTGCTGGAGCCAGTCCCAGAGCTGTGTGCAGGAACCAGTCACAGAGCTGTATACAGGAGCCAATCAGAGAGCTGCGTGCAGCAACCAAGCGCAGAGCTGTTTGGAGCAGCCAATGACAGAGCTGTGTGCTGCAGCCAATGACAGAGCTATGTGCTGCAGCCAATGACAGAGCTATGTGCTGCAGCCAATGACAGAGCTATGTGCAGGAGCCAATCACACAGTTGTGTGCAGGAGCAAGTAGAGGCTTGTCCTCTTCCTGCTGGAAGCCTGCTGTCTGTGCCAGACCGAGCTAAATCCAGCTGATCTAGATTACGTGAAGAATAATAATGAGCCAGCATAAAATCGGCCTTCGTCCCCCCCGCTGTTCCTTAGACACAGATCTGATTTGGAATTTCTCACACTGCGCTTTTTCAGGAACTCCTGAGTCGGGCCGCCCCGCGTGTGCACCCCAAAGGGGCCACCGGCTACGGGTTCGTTTCATTCCAAATTCCTGGCGCAGGCGCTCCCTAGCGCTCTTCGCTGGTCTGGCGGGAATCGCGTGTCCCTGAAGCCGATTGCTGAATGCTGGGATGCCCAACCCCCCGTTCCTGGAGATCCACGTCCTGTTGGCTTTCATTGCAGCCCTAGTTCGGCACGCCTGATTCTACGAAATTAGCAACTGATGGACATCCCTACCTGCTGAATGACTTGTGCTTTGTTAGGGTTGGAGTGAAAACCTACACAGGACTGCTGATCTCCAGGAACAGGGTTTAGGATCTCTCCACTCCTTTATGCTGTGGCCGATCACACACTGTCACTCGCGATGCTTTCTGTCCCTATACCGCCAGCCCTCTCGCCCGTGCGGGTCGCACGGCAGAGTCTAACAAACCTGTCGGTGAACGTGCTGTTAGGTCGAGGGAATGTGTGAAATGTGACGGAAGGCTCTGTCTGTTCTGCAAGCCCCGGGTCTGTCATCTGAGCACGAAAGGCGGAAAGAGTGGCCTGGGAGTTTCGGTCTGAGTGATTGAAAGTACGAAAGAATGGGTTGTGTGTGTGTGTGTGAGAGAGAAAGAGAGAGAGAGAGAGCACCTTCAGTAACACTGACATAATACCACAAGGTACATTCTCAGTTAACAGAAGAACACCACCAGTTTGAATTTTAACAAATTCACTCAGAATTGGCAGTTACCCGCTTGTGAAGCTTTCTGAAGAACACTAACCAGGAGTTCCTATTGAATCGTACAAGTGATTACTGATTGAAAGATACCTTTGTTGTTGATATGGCTGTCAAGTATATGTAGCTAATTACTATACAGCAGATCTCCAGCAAAAGCAAAAAGTTAAACATAGGGGCTAACTGTTGTAGCAGGGTTGTGTTTAGTGCTAACTCTGGGGGCTAACTGTTATAGCAGGGTTGTGTTTAGTGCTAACTCTGGGGGCTAACTGTTATAGCAGGGTTGTGTTTAGTGCTAACTCTGGGGGCTAACTGTTATAGCAGGGTTGTGTTTAGTGCTAACTCTGGGGGCTAACTGTTATAGCAGGGTTGTGTTTAGTGCTAACTCTGGGGGCTAACTGTTATAGCAGGGTTGTGTTTAGTGCTAACTCTGGGGGCTAACTGTTATAGCAGGGTTGTGTTTAGTGCTAACTCTGGGGGCTAACTGTTATAGTAGGGTTATGTTTAGTGCTAACTCTGCGGGCTAACTGTTATAGTAGGGTTATGTTTAGTGCTAACTCTGGGGGCTAACTGTTATAGCAGGGTTGTGTTTAGTGCTAACTCTGGGGGCTAACTGTTATAGCAGGGTTGTGTTTAGTGCTAACTCTGGCGGCTAACTGTTATAGCGAGGTTGTGTTTAGTGCTAACTCTGGGTGCTAACTGTTATAGCAGAGTTGTGTTTAGTGCTAACTCTGGGGGCTAACTGTTATAGCAGGGTTGTGTTTAGTGCTAACTGGGTGCTAACTGTTATAGCAGAGTTGTGTTTAGTGCTAACTCTGGGGGCTAACTGTTATAGCAGGTTTGTGTTTAGTGCTAACTCTGGGGGCTAACTGTTATAGTAGGGTTAGGATGTTAGTGCTAACTCTGGGGCTAACTGTTATAGCAGGGTTGTGTTTAGTGCTAACTCTGGGGGCTAACTGTTATAGCAGGGTTGTGTTTAGTGCTAACTCTGGGGGCTAACTGTTATAGCAGGGTTGTGTTTAGTGCTAACTCTGGGGGCTAACTGTTATAGCAGGGTTGTGTTTAGTGCTAACTCTGGGGGCTAACTGTTATAGCGGGGTTGTGTTTAGTGCTAACTCTGGGGGCTAACTGTTATAGCAGAGTTGTGTTTATTGCGAACTCTGGGGGCTAACTGTTATAGCAGAGTTGTGTTTAGTGCTAACTCTGGGGGCTAACTGTTATAGCAGGGTTGTGTTTAGTGCTAACTGGGGGCTAACTGTTATCGCAGGGCTGTGTTTAGTGCTAACTCTGGGCACTGACTGTGTTTTAGCTGCTAGGTACTGGAGGCTGGTATCAGAGCTTCGCTGAAGGATGGAGAAGGACGACCCAAAGATCGTGAACAAGGGGTTGGAGGACGAGATGGTGAGTGAGCCGTCCCATCCCTGAGCTGCCAGCTCCTGGTACACCAGCAGGGGGAGCAGTTCCCCCCGACACCTGCCCCGGTTCCGGTGCTGACAGAAACCTCTCCTGAGCATTTCCCCTGTATGTCACATCTCAGGGTCCTTTAATTCTTTCCAGAGCTGCCCATGAGAAACACAGCTTTTCCCTACTTTGGCTTTTTGGCTTTTGAAAGCCAGCAGAAGAGCCAAATTTTTCTGACGGGTGTGGATTCTACGGTACAACCAAACACGTCCCCTGCAAAAGGAGAAAGGCTTCTAGAGGGCGACATAGCTCAGGACATAAGAGCGGTTGTCTGGCAGTCGGAGGGTTGCCGGTTCGATCCCCGCCCTGGGCGTGTCGAAGTGTCCCTGAGCAAGACACCTAACCCCTAACTGCTCTGGTGAATGCGAGGCATCAATTGTAATGTGCTTTGGATAAAAGCGCCATATAAATGCAGTCCATTTACCATCTAGAGGACAAACCCCCTCTTCCAGCCTGGCCGGCTCTCTCTCGTACATCCCCAGCGTGTAGTTCAGGGATGGCGGGGTTAAGCGTGTGTCTCTGGTCCCCGCAGGAGATCTCGGGGTACAGGTATTGCCGCTGGAAGCTGGCGCTGGTGGGCCTGGGGGTGCTGGCCTCCGGCGGGTTCCTGCTGCTGCTGCTGTACTGGATGCCGGAGTGGTGTGTGAAGAGCACCTGCTCCAGGACCTCGCTCAGAGAGGCCCAGCTGCTGCTGCTGCAGTCCACGGTCAGCGCTGCCTGCCGCGTGCACATGTATACGCACGCACACACACACACACGCACACACACACGCACGCACGCAGCACACACACACACGCACACACACACCGCACGCACGCACACACACACACGACACACACACACCACACACGCACACACAGAACGGACACACACACACACACACACTCACATAGAACGGACACACACACACACACACACATACACTCACATAGAACGGACACACACACACACACACACTCACAGAGAACGGCCACACACACACACACACACATACATACACACACGCACGCACACACAGAACGGACACACTCACACACACACACATGCACACACACACACAGAAATGCAACACACAGCATACATCATACATAACACTTTATAGGTAGTAGTGGTGCACCGTATCTGTACACACTGACACACATCCTGCACCTATTGACAAAGAAATTGATCATCAGCATCATAATGTTATATGGAAACTATTATAGGCTGTAGTGTGTGTCGTGTTATTCTGTAACAATTGGAACAATGGTGATCATATGTGTGTGTGTGTATTCATATGTGTGCGTGTGTGTGTGTGTGTGTGTGTATTCATATGTGTGTGTGTGTGTGTGTGTGTATTCATATGTGTGTGTGTGTGTGTGTGTGTGTTTATTATGTGTGTGTGTGTGTGTGTGTGTGTTTTCATGTGTGTGTGTGTGTGTGTGCGCAGGACGAGTTCAAGCGCTGGTTCCTCGCTAAGGTGCGGGTCATGCTGGCTCCTGGGAGGAACCCCTTTGACTGCCTGGATTCCCAGACCACCTCAGCTGCGGCCAATGGCCACACCCCCCAGAGCCACGCCTCCCAAGGCCACACCCCCCAGCCCTCCGACAGCCCCCCTGAGGACCTCATCAAAAAGTATGCAGAGTACCAGCCCATGCAGGTAAGACAGATATGTACACACACACACACACACACACACACATGCTCGCATGCACACACATGCACACACACACCCTCAGTCACTCACACTCTCATTCTTTCTTTCTCTCTCAAACTCTCCTCTTTCACATTCTATCACTCGCGCACACACACACACACACAGGCACACACACACACACAAACACACACAGATACGCAGACACCCTGTATGGTGTCATGTGGTTGGATGGCAGAATGCATTGTAACCAGCTCTGTGATGTACCTCTGTGGTGTGATGATGAGATTCATCACATTTTCCCCCTTTCTCTCTCTCTCTCTCTCCGTCTCCCTCAGATTCGCTATTTCACACTCCACAGCACCAAATACTTCTGGAACGATGCACTCCAGAACTTCGAAGTGTTAACGTAAGTTTTCCTCTCCTGTGTTTGCCAAGCTTTCAGCCCGCATGCGTTACTGGTAAACTGAAATGTCCCGCATGTTTTAGTAATTACAAAGTATAAGCTTTTGTTGCCTTGCTGATTCTGCCTTTTGTAAAATGCACGTTACAGCTGAACTGCAGTGTTACATGACTGAATTGCTTGAAAGTGAATGAATGAGTGATAGTTGTGCTCTCTGTCTCCCCCTCTCTGTGTGCTGTGGTACTGCAGGGGACTGGAGGACCTGGAAGTCAGCTGTTCCTCTGTACACTCCGACCACAGTACTGGGCTGAGCAGGAGCCTGCAAGTCTACAGGTACACCCCGCACCCCAAAGCCCTGCATCCCGCACCCCAAACCACAAACCCCAAACCATGCACCCCAAACCCCAAATCCCTGCACACTGCATCCCAAAACTCTGCACCCCAAAACCCAAACCACAAACCCCAAACCGTGCACCCCAAACCCACACCCTGCACCTCCCACCCCAAACCCGCACCCCAAACCCACTCCCTGCACCCCAAACCCCAAATCTGCTCCCTGCACCCCAAACCCTGCACCCCGCTCCTGGCATAAACCCTTACCTTCCTCCCTACCATGGTCTGGGACACTAGCAGGTACATACGTAAGGGATAATCCTAATTACCCAACAAAGGAAAGCAATCTATAATTTAAGATATGATTTTAGTAAGGTAAAAGGCAAGTTAAGTATTAGTAATAATAACTGGGGAGTCAGTTTGACACCTGCTGTCGTGAGTTGGCAAGTTTGAAAATTAACCGCACTTCTTTCTGCGGAGTGATATGAAAAGCGTTTGAAGGTAAAGCGCCCTGTTACCGATAGCAGCGGTCCGTTATTCAGAAATATCAGTCCGTAGAATGTCTGAAGTGAAGAATCAGAATCGTGCGTGTGATAAAGGTGTACAATCACTCACACCACACCCTCAGGTATGTGCGCAATGTGTCTCACTGCCTGCAGGTTTATATTACCTGTTCTATTGTTGGCCCACAAGTATGTGTATATACAACCTTTCTTAATGCCCTCAGGTATATATAAAACCTGTCATACTGTCCATAGGTGTGTATATACAATTTATTTTATTGGCCACAGGTGTAAATTACAACTTGTCTTCCTGGCTACAGGTATATATGCTACCTGACTTCTTGGCTACAGGTATATATTCTACCTGTGTTCTTGGCTACAGGTATATAGTCTACCTGTGTTCTTGGCCACAGGTATATAGCCTACCTGTGTTCTTGGCCACAGGTATACATGCTACCTGTTATGTTAGCCATAGGTATACATACAGCTTGCTTTATTACACACAGGTGTATTCACACAGCCTCTCTCAGGTGTTCAGGTGTGTTAAGTGCCCTGGGATGTACGCATGAAGAGCGCTATATAAGAGCTTATTGTATTGTATTGTATTGTTAAGTGTGTGTTAGTTCCTGAGCGTCTGTGTTCCCGTCTCTGCCCCGGTTCCCACGACGATTGTGATGGCTCTCTCTCTCTCTCTCGTCCTGTGTCCGCAGGAGGCTGTTCTTCGGGACGAACGAGATCGAAGTCAAAGTGCCTTCTGTTTTCAAGCTGCTAATTAAAGAGGTGGGTCGCCTGCGTGCCCCTGTAAAGGGGTCCTTTGTTTGGGATTCTGCCCCCGGGCCCGTCTGGGCCAGGTTCTGTGTGTTAAAATCTGAATTCACCCTTCAGATGCTGCTGTTATACTGAAAATCTACAGTGATTATTCATTAAATGAAAAAAAAATAAATGAATATATTTGAGGTATTTTTTAATTGTGCCATTCTTCATACAGAATAGGAGCGATTTAAATGCCAAATGAAACGCCACGAGAGGAAGATTAGTGTTTATGGGGTTATGAGGCGTATTAGCATTATAACAGTTTACAGCAGTTGGCAACTTTCAGATTTAATATAAAATGAATGGTACACAAGAGCGGAATGAATTTAAATCACACACATTTAGCATCGTAGTAAAGGCAGTGCACTGGGGCTGTTGCCAAGCTGTTCTGGTCTGGTCAAAGCACCGCAAAACCACAAAACACCCCCCCCCCCCTCAGAGGTTTTTTATCATGTTTTCTCTCCCCCCCCCCTCCAGGTCCTGAACCCGTTCTACATCTTCCAGCTCTTCAGCGTCATTCTTTGGAGCGCTGACGAGTACTATTACTACGCCATGGCCATCGTCTTCATGTCTGTCATATCGATCGCTACCTCTCTGTACACCATCAAGAAGGTCAGTATCAGGGGTCGCCATGTCACTCAGTCTGCAGGGCGGCTGGACCTCGACCGAAGCAACCACCCCACCCGCCCCCCACCCCCCAAATCCCTCAAGCAGTTGGGGGTTCACTACTGTGATCCCATCTGTGTCTGTTACCTCTGCTCTCTCTCTCTCTCTCTGTCTGAAGGCGTAAGGAGGCCGGGCTTTAAGGTGTGAGGTCACAAATGTGTGATTAGAATGTTCTCAACTGAACGTTCTAATGCTGATGTCACAATCGCCGGTGGTGACTGAAAGCAGAGGAGTTCTAGAGCGCCGTCTCATAATAGAATGTTGAGGTTAACGTTGCTCAGGGCCGTTGCTCTCGAAGCAGAAGTCTGGCTGTGGAGCCGCGCGGAGAACGTTCAGCTCTGACTCACGTCCGCGTGAGCCCGAACAGGAAGCACGTCGAAGCGGCAGCTGACATCACGTGCTTTTTCGGGAGGGGAGCGCGTGCTTGTCTGCGCGGAGGCTGCCACAGCGAGCGCTGGCGAACACGACCCAGGGCTGTGAAATTTGGGCCGAAAAGGAGGAAAAGCCGGAAATGGGAAAAGGCTCAGCGGGTGCGTGCGCGCGGGGCGCAGGGGCCTGACCTCCCTAATCCCGCTGCATAAAGGCACGTTTAGCCACGGTCTGCTTCTCCGGGACGGCCTGGAAGAGAAAGAAGCCCTAAAATCACACAGCCCTAGGTGCGCTGACACCTCGCCCCCCTCTCCCCCTGACCTCAGTGCCCCTCAGGGGAGGAGGAGGAGTGGCCTGAGGGGCCCGTACGTGGTGACCCTCGTCACGCGTAACCCCGGTGACGTCACGCTGAGCGCCATCTTTTGTCGCCCTGCCGCCAGTGACGCTTGTTTGCTTAGCGCCGCCCGGCTTTCCTCAGGCGATGGGGGCCGGGGCGCTGTAGCTGTTATCTTTAATTGTAATGTGCTTTTTTTTTTTTTTTTGTTTCTTTTCTGAAATGCTGAACCCCCTCCTGCCCCCCCCCGCTTTGTCCTTTCCCAGCAATACGTCATGCTGCACGACATGGTGGCGACTCACAGCGTGGTGCGAGTCTCGGTCTGCCGCGCCGGCGACGGTACGTCAAACGCCCCCCCCCCGCACCCCCACCCCCACCCCCCACCGCCGACCCCCGCCCCAGGTGGAACTCCTGTTTGTTTTCTTTTTCCTCACTGAAGTCATTTTCTCAAAATATTACTCAATACACCCTGGGTAAAATGTTTCAGTGGGTTCATAAAATATCCTACATTTCCTAACAAATATGTCCTAGCTAAGTAATTTCTAGTACTTTTGGTTTTTGGTGTGTTTCCGCTGAACTTGGTGTTTTAAGTTCCTGATTGCTGAGTCACACACAGTGTTTCTAAGCCTAAACTGTTTGAAAAGGAAACCACAAAAACTGCAGCTTTCCGGGGCCTGGAGTTTGACGTCCCTGTTGTAAAACAATCCCACAATCCTTTGCGCTGCTTATGCTGGTAGAATTATCTGGAACGAAAATCAGCACACGTTATTATTATACGAATTTTGGCCACGACCCTCGAAATGACTCTCGGGCTCTGTTAGTTGTTTGGCATGCGTGTCAGGTACTCTGTTTTTGGAGTATTCACTTGGTTAATCTGTGTAGCCGGATATGTGTACAGCAGTTCGCTTTTAACTTCAGGCTAACTGCGTCTCTTTTCTCAAGGCTTTGGTCTTAGGAAACCATTTTGTTTTTTTCTCGTTCGCTTCCCAACCTCCTTTAAGACGTTATGTATAGATGCAGTGCTGATTTGAGTAGAGTGGGGGCGTTGCTGATCTGGTCTGTGCGCTAACTCCTCTCTCTGGCGCCCCCTGTCTGCAGAGCTGGAGGAGGCCATGTCCACGGAACTGGTCCCCGGTGACATCATCGTCATTCCCACCAACGGGACCATCATGCCCTGCGACGCCGTGCTCCTCAGCGGCACCTGCATCGTCAACGAGAGCATGCTCACAGGTGAGCGGAGCGCTGCACACACACACACACCCCATACGCGTACACACACACACACACCCCATACGCACACACACACACACATGCGTGCACACACGCGCATGTGCGCACACACACACGCTCACACACACATGCGCGCGCACACACCCCATACGCACACACACTCACACACATATGCACACACACATAAACCTCCTCTCTACAGTGCTCTCCAGCTGAATCCCGTGGTGTGTGCCTAACCATCTCCCTTCTGTGCTGCACCCCAGGGGAGAGTGTGCCCGTCACTAAGACCAACCTGCCGAACCCGGGGCTGGGCGTGAAGGGGGCGGAGGGAGACTGCCCCTACAGCTCGGAGGAGCACAAGCGGCACACGCTGTTCTGCGGCACCAACGTCATCCAGACCCGCTTCTACTCCGGGGAGCTGGTCAAGGCTGTGGTGGTCCGCACCGGTGCGTCCTGCAGTGCTCTTCTGACTGCGTGTAGCGCTCTAAGGGACCGTCTGTAATGCTTGGAGTGTGTTCTCTAAGGGACAGTGTGTAATGTTCTGTCTGTGTTCTCTAAGGGACAGTGTGTAATGTTCTGGTTGTGTTCTCTAAGGGACCGTCTGTAATGCTCAGAGTGTGTTCTCTAAGGGACAGTGTGTAATGTTCTGACTGTTCTCTAAGGGACAGTGTGTAATGTTCTGGTTGTGTTCTCTAAGGGACCGTCTGTAATGCTCGGAGTGTGTTCTCTAAGGGCAGTGTGTCAATGTCTGCTGTGTTCTCTAGGGACAGTGTGTAGTCTGACGTGTTCTCTAAGGACTGTGTAAGTCGTGTGTTCTCTAAGGGACCGTCTGTAATGCTCGAGTGTGTTCTCTAAGGGACAGTGTGTAATGTTCTGATTGTGTTCTCTAAGGGACAGTGTGTAATGTTCTGGTTGTGTTCTCTAAGGGACAGTGTGTAATGCTCTGGGTGTGTTCTCTAAGGGACAGTGTGTAATGTTCTGGTTGTGTTCTCTAAGGGACAGTGTGTAATGTTCTGGTTGTGTTCTCTAAGGGACAGTGTGTAATGCTCGGAGTGTGTTCTCTAAGGGACAGTGTGTAATGTTCTGGTTGTGTTCTCTAAGGGACAGTCTGTAATGCTCAGAGTGTGTTCTCTAAGGGACAGTGTGTAATGTTCGGTTGTGTTCTCTAAGGGACCGTCTGTAATGCTGGTGTGTTCTCTAAGGGACAGTGTGTAATGTTCTGGTTGTGTTCTCTAAGGGACAGTGTGTAATGTTCTGGTTGTGTTCTCTAAGGGACAGTATGTAATGTTCTGGTTGTGTTCTTTAAGGGACCGTCTGTAATGCTCGGAGTGTGTTCTCTAAGGGACAGTGTGTAATGTTCTGGTTGTGTTCTCTAAGGGACCGTCTGTAATGCTCAGAGTGTGTTCTCTAAGGGACCGTGTGTAATGTTCTGGTTGTGTTCTCTAAGGGACCGTCTGTAATGCTCAGAGTCTGTTCTCTAAGGGACAGTGTGTAAAGTTCCGGTCGTGTTCTCTAAGGGACAGTGTGTAATGTTCCAGTTGTGTTCTCTGAGGGACAGTGTGTAATGTTCCGGTTGTGTTCTCTAAGGGAAGTGTGTATGCTCAGGCATGTGTGTTCTCTAAGGGACAGTGTGTAAATGTTCTGGTTGTGTTCTCTAAGGGACCAGTCTGTAATGCTTCAGGTGTGTTCTCTAAGGGACCGTGTGTAATGTTCTGGTTGTGTTCTCTAAGGGACAGTCTGTAATGTCCAGGTGTGTTCTCTAAGGGACAGTGTGTAATGTTCTGGTGTGTTCTCTAAGGGACAGTTGTAATGTTCGGTTGTTCTCTAAGGGACAGTGTGTAATGTTCTGGTTGTGTTCTCTAAGGGACAGTGTGTAATGCTCAGAGTGTGTTCTCTAAGGGACAGTGTGTAATGTTCCGGTTGTGTTCTCTAAGGGACAGTGTGTAATGTTCCGGTTGTGTTCTCTAAGGGACAGTGTGTAATGTTCCGGTTGTGTTCTCTAAGGGACAGTGTGTAATGTTCCGGTTGTGTTCTCTAAGGGACAGTGTGTAATGTTCCGGTTGTGTTCTCTAGGGGATCGTATGTAAAGTTCAGGTTTTGTTCTCTCTCTCAGGCTTCAGTACAGCTAAGGGGCAGCTGGTGCGCTCCATCCTCTACCCAAAACCCACCGATTTCAAGCTCTACCGAGACGCCTACCTCTTCCTCTTGTGCCTGGTGGCTGTTGCGGGCATCGGCTTCATCTACTCCATCGTGCTCAGCGTCATGAACAACGTGAGACCTGGTTTCTTACCGTCGTCTGTTCGGCTGTTCTGTGGTTCTGGGGTTTGTGTCCCTGAGGTTCTGCCATAATTTGGCCCTGAGACTCATGACCACGCCCGTCCTGACTGCAGGTTCCGGTCAATACCATCATCATCGAGTCGCTGGACATCATCACCATCACGGTGCCCCCCGCCCTGCCGGCGGCCATGACGGCGGGCATCGTCTACGCCCAGCGCCGTCTCAAGAACATCGGCATCTTCTGCATCAGCCCCCAGAGGATCAACATCTGCGGCCAGCTCAACCTCGTCTGCTTCGACAAGGTACGCTAACGCTAGCGCAGGTCTGCTTCAACAAGGTACGCTAACGCTAGCGCAGGTCTGCTTCGACAAGGTGCGCTAACGCTAGCGCAGGTCTGCTTCGACAAGGTACGCTAACGCTAGCGCAGGTCTGCTTCGACAAGGTACGCTAACGCAGATCTGCTTCGACAAGGTACGCTAATGCTAGCGCAGGTCTGCTTCGACAAGGTACGCTAGCGCAGGTCTGCTTCGACAAGGTACGCTAGCGCAGGTCTGCTTCGACAAGGTACGCTAACGCTAGCGCAGGTCTGCTTCGACAAGGTACGCTAGCGCAGGTCTGCTTCGACAAGGTACGCTAGCGCAGGTCTGCTTCGACAAGGTACGCTAGCGCAGGTCTGCTTCAACAAGGTACGCTAACGCTAACGCAGGTCTGCTTCGACAAGGTACGCTAGGGCAGGTCTGCTTCGACAAGGTACGCTAACGCTAACACTGGTCTGCTTCGACAAGGTATGCTAATGCTAACGCAGGTCTGCTTCGACAAGGCACGCTAACGCAGGTCTGCTTCGACAAGGTACGCTAACGCAGGTCTGCTTCGACAAGGTACGCTAACGCTAACACTGGGATGCTTCGACAAGGTACGCTAATGCTAACACTGGTCTGCTTCGACAAGGTATGCTAACGCTAACGCAGGTCTGCTGCTTCGACAAGGCACGCTAACGCAGGTCTGCTTCGACAAGGTACGCTAACGCTAACACTGGTCTGCTTCGACAAGGTATGCTAACGCTAACGCAGGTCTGCTTCGACAAGGCACGCTAACGCAGGTCTGCTTCGACAAGGTACGCTAACGCAGGTCTGCTTCGACAAGGTACGCTAACGCTAACACTGGGATGCTTCGACAAGGTACGCTAATGCTAACACTGGTCTGCTTCGACAAGGCACGCTAACGCAGGTCTGCTTCGACAAGGTAGGCTAATGCAGGTCTGCTTCAACAAGGTACGCTAACACAGGTTTGCTTCGACAAGGTACGCTAATGCAGGTCTCGATAAATCAGTAGCATTAAACAATCAATTAACGACCAGGTATAAGGAACACCAGCAGTACTGTGGGCCTCGAGGGCCAGATTAGAGTATCCCTGCTCTCCAGGATGAACCCTGAGAGTAACTCCTGAGAGTGACGCTGCTGAGAGTAACTCCTGCTGAGAGTAACGCTGCTGAGAGTGACTCTGGTTTGCTCCCCACAGACCGGCACACTCACAGAGGACGGATTAGACATGTGGGGGATCCGGCGGGCCGAGACTGGCAGGTGAGTGTTGTTGTTAGTGGTGGTGGGCGAGTGGGTGGGGTTTGGGTTGGGCGAGTGAGTGGGGTTTTGGGCAGATGGGTGGGGTTTGGGGCTGGTGGGTGAGGTTAGTATTGGGGGCAAGTGTGTGGGATTAGGGTTAGTGCGCTGACTGTGTGATCCTTATGTTCCCGGTGCTGTGCAGGTTCCACCCCTCAGAGGACAGCACCTATAAGGAGTCTCTGGTGAAGTCCCAGTTCGTGGCCTGCATGGCCACCTGCCACTCTCTCACCAAGATCGAGGGCCAGCTCTCCGGCGACCCGCTCGACCTCAAGATGTTCGAGGCCACAGGCTGGGTGAGTCCCGTCTCTAAATTCAGCCCCGCCCCCTGCCCTCAGCCCCACCCCCTCTCTTCAGCCCCGCCCCCTGCTTTGAGCCCCACCCCCTGCCTTCAGCCCACCTCCTCTCTTCAGCCCCGCCCCCTACCCTCAGCCCCACTCCCCCCTGGTGTAGCTCACCTGTGTCAGCTGCCCTCCAGGTCTGGCAGATGTGACTCACCTGTGATAGCTGCCCCCAAGTGTAGCTCACCTGTCTCAGCTTCCTCCCAGGTGCGGCAGGTGTGGCTCACCTGTGTTAGCTTCGCCCAGGTGCGGCAGGTGTGGCTCACCTGTGTCAGCGGCTCCCTCTGTGTGCTTGCTGCAGATTCTGGAGGAGGCGACGGAGGAGGAGACGGCCCTGCATAACCGCATCATGCCCACTGTGGTGCGGCCGCCCAAACAGCTGCTGCCGGAGCCTGCCGCTGCCCCCGATCAGGACATGGTACGGTACCAACTGCGCATACCTGCGTACACATGCTCAGACCTGCTCCTGCCTGTTCATATCCGCTCAGTGCCTGCTCACACCTGCTTATACCTGTTTATACCTGCATTATATCTGCTCATACCTGCTTAATTTACCTGTACTCCCGACCTGCTTATACCTGTTTATACCTGTTCAATACCTGTTTATACTCCTCAACACCTGCTCATACCTGCTTACTCTGCACACCTGTGCAGACTGTCTGTCCTTAATCTCAACTCACCACTGCCCTCTAGTGTAGAGCTGATGGCTCTGCCACTGCCTCAAACCCCAGCTGTCTCCTCTCACCCTGACTGCAGCTGTTTGTCTTTAGTCATGTGACCTACACACCTCGAGTTTTTGGGTTGTTATTCTTTTTGTGCTGCGGTTTGAGACCATTCCTCTAGTTTATTTTTGCCTGGTTGGTGTGAGTCTGTGTGTGAGTGTGTGTGTGCATGTGTGTGTGTTTGTGTGTGTCAACACTGTACCAGTAACTTTCCAGTGTTTCCCAGTTCATTTCTGATCTGTAACGCGCTGCTTGTTTTGTGTTTTTGTCTTCGCAGGAGCTGTACGAGCTGTCGGTGAGTGTTTTTTGCGTCCACCCGCCCCCCCCCCAGTCGTTGTCTGGGTCCCGTTAACCCCCCCAGCCCCGTTTTTTGGGGCGAGGTTAACCCCGCGCTCGCTGTCCCCCCGCAGGCGGCGTACGAGATCGGGATCGTGCGCCAGTTCCCCTTCTCCTCGGCGCTGCAGCGCATGTGCGTGGTGGCGCGGCTCCTGGGGGAGAAGCGCATGGACGCCTACCTGAAGGGGGCGCCAGAGGTGGTGGCCAGCCTCTGCAAGAAGGAGACGGGTCCGTTCATTTTTTTAGTGCTTTACACTTTTTTCACAGTCACGTTCGGTTTCCTTTTCAATCTTGTGAATTTTAAGCCTGTTGGAGTTTGAGGAGGTTTCTCTCAGGGATTTCTGTGGGCTTGTGTAGCACTGGAGCTGGGAAATGTATTTGTGTGTATGTTGATGGTTGGTGGGATCGTGCTTGGAGTTGTACTGGAAGTGTATGTAAGTATTTGTGAGCTCACAGGAGTGGTTATTAATGTTATTGTTTATGTATTGGTGAGCTCACAGAAGTGGTTATTAATGTTGTTGTTTATGTATTTGTGAGCTCACAGAAGTGGTTGTTGATGTGTGTGAGTGTGTGTGAGCTCACAGGAGCGGTTGTTGTGTTTGTGAGCTCACAGGAGCCGTTGTTGTTTTTGTGACCTCACAGGAGCGGTTGTTGAGGTTGTGTGTGAGTGTGTGTGAGCTCACAGGAGCGGGTGTTAAAGTTGTGCTTTCTCCCTGCAGTGCCGGAGAGCTTTGCCGAGGTTCTGGAGGATTACACCAAGCAGGGCTTCCGGGTCATCGCTCTGGCCCACCGGCGCCTGGAGTCCAAACTCACCTGGCACAAAGTTCAGAACGTCAACAGGTACCAGTCTGCACCCCTCCTGACCCCCCGGACCCTCCCGATCTCCCCCCGACCGCCCCTGACCCTCCCGACCATGGCCTGTGAACACTGTGTCTGTCTAACAATGACTGTGCGTACAGTGTTTTAGTGCAGTATAATGAGAATACCACTCTGGACTGTGTCTGTGAGTCTGTGTGGGATTAGAGGTTGTCCCTTTATGGCTAAAATAATTTTCTGGTGGTATTTCATTGTGTCTGGTCTCAGTCCTCAGACAGCGATAGGCAGAGATGCACTGAATATATGATATATTGCAATATATCTCCCAAATAAATGTATCTATAACCTACAATCAGAACGGTCACGTAGGTTGCATTGCATGCGGCACCGATGCAATACCCGTAATACACATGAAATGCATTCAAATATATCCTTTAAATACAGTTCAAATTTTTCCATTTTAAAGCCTCTGCTCTGTGACCCGTAGGGACCTCATTGAGGCCAACATGGAGTTCCTGGGGCTGATCATCATGCAGAACAAGCTGAAGGCGGAGACCCCTGGTGTCCTGGAGGACCTGAGGCGGGCCAACATTCGCACCGTCATGGTTACCGGTGAGTGGGACGCTCGCGTTTCATCTCCGTTAGCGCGCCGAGTCCGTTAGCGCGTCTATTCCGTTAGCACGTCTATTCCGTTAGCTCACAGAGTCCGTTAGCACGTCTATTCCGTTAGCGCGTCAAGTTTGTTAGTGCGCTGAGTCGGTTACCGTGCTGAGTTTGTTAGCGCGTTGAGTTTATTACCGCGCTGAGTCCGTTAGCGCTCAGAATCCGGTAGCGCTCCGAGTCCGTTAGCGCGTCGAGTTTGTTAGCGTGCTGAGTCCGTTAGCGCACCCAGTTCAGTCCCTGTGGTGTTGCTCATATTAACATCATGTATATTTATGACAAGTTGCACAGTACAGGCCTTAATTGGCTGCTTATTTACAGAGAACTATAAATACAGGGCTGGAGTTTGACTTCCCTGTTTTAGTAGGGATGCAGGGTTCTTCTTGCAGACTTTAACCTGTGTGATTTGTCATAACTACGCGAGCAGCTTTCTTGGTAAGCAGGTATTCGGGTGTCGTGTGCTGGCTGTTTGTGTTACCATCTGCAGGTTGTTAAAAAAATGCATTTGGGACCTTTTTGGGCAAACTCCTCTCTTTAATTTAGTATGTACTCAAGAACTAATATTTGTTTCAGCAAATGTTTAAATGTTTGGGAGTTGCAGTGTAGTCCAGCAGGGACTTTTTATGTGTAAATATTAATATTTTAATAGCTCATTAAACTGAGCTAAGCTGAATGCCCGCTGCGTAGCCGAACGCGGGTTTTATTCGACGCTGTGCTCCGAGCTCCGGGGCTGTACGGAATGCTGAAATGTGCTTTATGGGATTAATCCGGCTCAGTTCGGGGTTTTATAACCCAAACTAATAAACGCCTTCTGTGCTCACAGCTTATTAAAAAACCCCCCAGAGTGCAGGGAGAATTTAGTTTCTGGGAATGTAGTTCACGTTTGCAAAAAACGTTTTTGTGTTCTGCTCTGAATGCAACCTGCACATGTCATACCCAGTTTTTCATCATGCAAAAAAAGCACATCCCATAAGTAATATATCTGACCCGTGTCCGGCCCAGGTTTGGCCCAGGTCTGGTTCAGGTCTGGGCTGAAGCTGTCACATGTCATGGTTAGTGGGGGTGGGCACAGGGATGGATGAGTCTGAAAAAAGCCCTCAGTAGGAAACCTGTCGTCCTTCGGTCTCCTGATGAGGTCACTTCCTGTCTCCGCCCCGCAGGTGACAACATGCTGACAGCCATTTCGGTGGCTCGAGACTGCGGGATGGTCCCCCCGCAGGACAGGGTCATCATCGCGGACGCTCTGCCCCCCAAAGACGGCCAGGCCGCGAGGATCAACTGGCGCTACGCGGACAACCCCATCAAACAGGAGGACAAGGGCGCCGCACTGCAGGTCAGAGGGCGGTACTGCAGCCGTTTGCCCCACAAATGCAGGAACAGGACAGAATATGAATATGAGCCGGTAATTTCAGGCTTTTCACATTTAATACAAAGGCAATGTGCAATATCTATGAGGGACACAGAAACCGTGCTATAGAAGGCTTCTTTTTGCACAATTATTCTTCTGTTCCTGTCATGCCCGCTGACCCCTGACCCCCCTGACCCCCCTGACCTGTGCAGGAAGTGGCGCTCAACATGGAGGAAGTGGACCCCAGGGACAACCCCAGGCCGAAGGAGCACTACCACTTCGCCATGAGCGGCAAGTCCTTCAGCGTCATCATGGAGCACTTCCAGGACCTGGCCCAGAAGGTCTGGAGCGACTAGCGCACAAAAATCCTTCTAGAAAAATCCCAGTGCTAACCACCCCGTAGAAAAATCCCTGTGGAGAAGTCCCTCTAGAAAAATCCCTGTGGAAAAGTCCCTGTGGAAAAGTCTGGCTTTGCTTACTGTGTTGATGAATCAAATGTAAAGAAATTTTTGTCCACCTTCAGTTGTACAAAAGCATAACTGAAGGTGGACAAAACATGCCGGCAAACAACCGCTATGAGTCATCTTCTTTGCTTCGTAAAATATGATGACACGCAGTCGCATGTCTTCCCCATTTTGAAACCCCAACAGTCAGTTTGGGATCATTATAAATCCTGCTCTTCTGGTAAGGTGGAGATGTTGACTGTGATGTTGGTCTCTCTGGTAAAATGGAGATGCTGACTGTGATGTTGGTCTCTCTGGTAAAGCAGAGATGTTGGTCTCTCTGGTAAAATGGAGATGTTGACAGTGAGATGTTGCTCTCTCTGGTAAAATGGAGATGTTGACAGTGAGATGTTGTTCTGTCTGGTAAAATGGAGATGTTGCTCTCTCTGGTAAAATGGAGATGTTGACAGTGAGATGTTGTTCTCTCTGGTAAAATGGAGATGTTGCTCTCTGGTAAAATGGAGATGTTGACAGTGAGATGTTGTTCTCTGGTAAAGCAGAGATGCTGACAGTGAGATGTTGCTCTCTCTGGTAAAGTAGAGATGCTGACAGTGAGATGTTGTTCTCTCTGGTAAAGCACAGATGCTGACAGTGAGATGTTGCTCTCGCTGGTAAAATGGAGATGTTGACAGTGAGATGTTGTTCTCTCTGGTAAAGCAGAGATGCTGACAGTGAGATGTTGCTCTCTCTGGTAAAATGGAGATGTTTTTCTCTCTGGTAAAGTGGAGATGTTGCTCTCTCTGGTAAAATGGAGATGTTGTTCTTTCTGGTAAAATGGAGATGTTGTTCTCTCTGGTAAAGTGGAGATGTTGCTCTTTCTGGTAAAGTAGAGATGTTGTTCTCTCTGGTAAAGCAGAGATGCTGACAGTGAGATGTTGCTCTCTCTGGTAAAGTGGAGATGTTGTTCTCTCCTGTAAAGCTGGTTCTTCATGGCACGGTCTTCGCCCGGATGGCCCCAGATCAGAAGACTCAGCTGGTGGAGGCGCTGCAAAGTGTAGAGTGAGTATTGTATACACACATATGTGTGCACATGCACACACGCATACACGCACGCACGCACGCATGTGCACACGCCCCACACACTCAAACACACACACACACACAGCACTGGTCGCTAATCAGTAAAAACAGTTGCTTCTCCTTTCGTTTCTTTTTTCAGTTACTTTGTGGGCATGTGTGGAGATGGAGCCAATGACTGTGGGGTGAGCATCACTATAACGCTTTTAAAAATGAGCGGTCACAGAACCCTGCCTGTTTGGTTCTGACCTGGCAGCCAGGGCAACAGACACAACAGGGAATGCTCATTGTGTCTGTACTCTTCTTGATGAGTGTGTTGTGATGAGAGGGGTTTCCCTCAATCTCGAGCGCAGGGTAACTCCTTTCTCTCATGGTGATGAGTTTGTGGTGGGTGGTTGAGGTTTCCCATGATGCCGAGCGCTGGATAACTTCTCTGTCACATGGTGATGAGTGTGTGGTGGGGGGGAGGTTTCCCATGATGCCGAGCGCTGGATAACTCCTCTGTCACATGGTGATGAGTGTGTGGTGGTGGGCGGGGTTTCCCATGATGCCGAGCGCTGGGTAACTCCTCCCTCCCTCAGGCCCTGAAGCGAGCGCACAGCGGGATCTCCCTCTCAGAGCTGGAGGCGTCCGTCGCCTCCCCGTTCACCTCCCGCACTCCCAACATCTCCTGCGTGCCCAACCTCATCAGGTACCCCGTCTCCCGGCAACCGCCAGCCACATGCCCTCGGGCCCCCTCCTGTCTCCCGTCTCCCGGCAACCATCAGGAACACGTCTGGAGTCCCACACATTCCACTCCAGACCCGTCACCCCCACACGCTGTTTACAGACGGCGCTCCTGTTTCCCGTTCTGGGTTAAATGATTCCTCCCTCGGTTTCCTGGATGTGTCATTAGCTCACAGCTGTCACTCAGGCTGAAGTGCTACTCCATTTTAATTGCAGTTTGTAGAAACGTTCATTTATAAGGTAGTTTGTATCTTGTAACAGGAAACATTGTTGTATGTTTTCTACTTGGCTGCATGGGGTTGGTGGATGCTGTGATTGGTCAGTATGTGTTGTTGCGTGCTGTGATTGGTCAGTGCATGGTGTTGGTGGAGGCTGTGATTGGTCAGTATGTGGCATTGCATGCTGTGATTGGTTAGTATGTGGTGTCGGTGGATGCTGTGATTGGATAGTGTGTGGTGTTGGTGGAGGCTGTGATTGGTCAGTATGTGGTGTTGCGTGCTGTGATTGGTCAGTATGTGGTGTTGGTGGATGACACTGTTGTATTTTGTGGTTTCTCCACAGGGAGGGGCGGGCAGCTCTCATCACCTCCTTCTGTGTGTTCAAGTTCATGGCGCTGTACAGCATTATCCAGTACATCAGCGTGACTCTGCTGTATTCAGTGAGTACCTGAGTTACACCAGCCTGAGCCTGCTGTGCAGCTTGGTCTCACCTGTGCTCATCCTGACCTGAGCACCATCTCACCTGCGCAGAATCTTACCTGTGCTCATCCTAACCTCAACACCATCTCACCTGCACAGAATCTTACCTGTGCTCATCCTAAGCTCAACACAATCTCACCTGCATAGAATCTTACCTGTGCTCATCCTAACCTCAACACAATCTCACCTGCACAGAATCTTACCTGTGCTCATCCTAACCTCAACACAATCTCACCTGCACAGCATCTTACCTGTGCTCATCCTAACCTCAACACAATCTCACCTGCATAGAATCTTACTTGTGCTGAACCTCTCCTCTCTGCTGGGGCTCACCCACACGGGTTTCACCTGTGCTTGTGTTTCAGGTGCTCAGTAACCTTGGAGACTTCCAGTTCTTGTTCATTGATATCGCCATCATCCTGCTCATTGTCTTCACCAGTGAGTATGAAGTCTGAGGCAGCTAGAGTTTCCACAATGCACGAAGGTGTAGCCAGAGTTCCCACAATGCACTGAGGTATAGCCAGAGCTCCCATAATGCACTGCGACATAGTCCGATTTCCCACAATGCACTAAGGTGCAGCCATAGTTCCCACAACGCACGTCATCCTTTTCTCTACTGTTTGAATGTTTCACTTGCTTTTTGAGGGGGCTGTCTTCATGCACGCCAGTGAGTGAGTGAGTGAGTGAGTGAGTGAGTGAGTGAGTGAGTGAGTGAGTGAGTGAGTGAGTGAGTGAGTGAGTGAGTGAGTGAGTGAGTGAGTGAGTGAGTGAGTGAGTGAGTGAGTGAGTGAGTGAGTGAGAATGTATACACGTTTCTGTGTGTATATGTAATCTGTGTATTTCACTGTACTATGTGTATTTATAAATGCGTCTCTGTGTTTGTATGTGCATTTATAAATGTGTCTCTGTGTTTGTATATATATTTATGTATTTGTAAGTGTATTCTCTATGCTGTGTGTGTGTAAACGTGTCTCTGTGTTTGTATGTGTATTTATAAATGCGTCTCTGTGTTTGTATATATATTTATGTATTTGTAAGTGTATTCTCTATGCTGTGTGTGTGTAAATGGTAAATGGACTGCATTTATATAGCGCTTTTATCCAAAGCGCTTTACAATTGATGCCTCTCATTCGCCAGAGCAGTTAGGGGTTAGGTGTCTTGCTCAAGGACACTTCGACATGCCCAGGGCGGGGTTTGAACCGGCAACCCTCCGACTGCCAGACAATCGGTCTTACCTCCTGAGCTATGTCGCCCCACATGTGTAAATGTGTCTCTGTGTTTGTATGTGTATTTATGTATTTATAAGTGTATTCTCTATGCTGTGTGTGTGTAAACGTGTCTCTGTGTTTGTGTGTGTATTTATAAATGCATCTCTGTGTGTGCAGTGAGTCTGAACCCGGCCTGGAAGGAGCTGGTGTCGCGGCGGCCGCCCTCGGGGCTGATCTCCGGGCCCCTGCTCTTCTCCGTTCTCTCCCAGATCCTCATCTGCCTGGGCTTCCAGACCCTGGCCTTCCTCTGGGTCCGCCAGCAGAGCTGGTACGAGGTGTGGACTCCTGCCTCCGAGTGAGTACTGCCGCCTGGTAGCGTGCGCTGCTAGCGTAGCTAGCTGCTAGTGTGCGCTGCTTGGTTAGCTAGCTGCTAGCTGTGAATCTGTGACTCTGAGTACTGCCGCCAGCTAGTGTGCGCTGCTAGCGTGCGCTGCTTGTGTAGCTAGCTGCTAGCTGTGAATCTGTGACTCTCAGTACTGCCGCCAGCTAGTGTGTGCTGCTGGCGTGTGCAGCTAGTGTGCGCTGCTTGTGTAGCTAGTTGTGAATCTGTGACTCTGAGTACTGCCGCCAGCTAGCGTGTGCTGCTAGCGTGCGCTGCTAGTGTGCGCTGCTTGTGTGCGCTGCTTGTGTAGCTAGCTGCTATCTGTGAATCTGTGATTGAGTACTGCTGCCAGCTAGCGTGCACTGCTAGCGTGCGCTGCTAGCATGCGCTGCTTGGTTAGCTAGCTGCTAGCTGTGAATCTGTGACTCTGAGTACTGCCGCCAGCTAGTGTGTGCTGCTGGCGTGTGCAGCTAGTGTGCGCTGCTTGTGTAGCTAGTTGTGAATCTGTGACTCTGAGTACTGCCGCCAGCTAGCGTGTGCTGCTAGCGTGCGCTGCTAGTGTGCGCTGCTTGTGTAGCTAGCTGCTAGCTGTGAATCTGTGACTCTGAGCACTGCCGCCGGCTAGCCTTGCATTGCTCGTGCCGCTAGCTGCTAGTTGGCAAATTAAAACCAGCTCAGCTAGCAACAGTTGCTCCTGTCTTGAATCTGCTTACTCTTTAAGGGTCTGCTCATTCAGCCCATTTTGACACTCACTAGCCACAGTAAAAAGTTCAGGATGTTTTTTTCAACTTGGGCAAGGGCAGCCTACCGTTGCAGTATGGCAGCGACTTTGCCACAGGGGTTGGATAATCTGCCGTCGTCGGGTCATAGATAATTGTGGCACCCGGGTTAATTTTGCCATCGTGGTGTGGAGTGGGATATTCACTGGTGTGAATGCAGATTTAAGCGAGAGTCTTTTTGCGATCTGTCCATCTGTCTGTCTGTGTTCAAAGACAAAATATTAGTTTCTGGAAATGTCTAATGATCTTTTTTTTTTTGTTTGTTTGTTCTCTGGATTTTTTATCTTTCTCCTCGGTGCCGCAGTGCCTGTAACGCTCCCCCGAACGACAGCTCCGCCGCCGTCCACAACGAAACCGAACCGGACGAGCACAACATCCAAAACTACGAGAACACCACCCTGTTCTACGTCTCCTCTTTCCAGTACCTGATCGTCGCCGTCGTCTTCTCCAAGGGAAAGCCCTTCCGACAGCCCAGCTACAAGAACTGTAAGAGGTGGCCAGGCTGTCTGCACGGGGCGGTTATGGGATGTGGGGTGGGACTGGGCCTTTTGGGTCGCGATCTAGCTCAGCGCTACTGAACTCCAGGTCCTGGGGGGCTTAGTATCTGCAGGTATTTGCTCTGACCGTGCGCTACACCACCAGATTTCACTAATTGTTTTACCTCCTTGCTTCAGGAAGGTAAGCTCAGGACCAGGAGTTGAGTAGCGCTGTCGAGTGGTTGCTGACCCAGCTTGCGTAGAGTGTTACAGTTTGTAGTTCTAAAAAACCAGAAGCTAGTTTGCATTTTTGAGCCATGGGTTCCCCTCGGTAGATTTCCAGTGCTTTTTTATCCCCGTAGGCTTTTTAGTTTATGCAGAAAACAAGGGCTGTACTCAACATTAGACTAAGAGAGTTTCTTGTTCTAATTCTAATGAATTTTGATGCTGTTATGTGCTTTGAAAAAGCGAGTTGCTGACAAGTTGCTGTATTGAAACTACAACAGACGGTCTCATTCTGCCAACGACACACCACCTCCACTCAAGTGTCACACTAGCCCATTACATCACATCACTGGCATTTAGCAGTCTTACACAACTTTTTACATGGCGTTTACATGGCATCCATTTATACAGCTGGATATATACTGGAGCAATGCAGGTTAAGTACCTTGCTCAAGGGTACAACGGCAGTGTCCTACCCTGGAATCGAACCTGTGACCTTTAGGTTACTAGACCAGTTCCTTAACCATTACACCACACTAGCCTGCTCTGCGTGACAGCCGTTGTTGCACATGAGAGTGTGTGACCGCAGTGTTTGCGTTCGTCTCTGCAGGGCCGTTCGTCCTGTCGACGCTCGCTCTCTACGTCTTCCTCCTCGTCATCCTGTTTAACCCCGTCGCTGGCATCGATAACTTCCTGGAGGTGAGTCCGCAGCCATCACAAGAAAAAAAAGAAATTAAAGAAGCTCCGTGTTTCTGGTGAATATTTTTCATAATTCTCTTAACCCGTCATACGTGAACTATTAAGGTGTACCAGCTAGGTATGTAAGGAAATGGCAGTTGGTTGTTTTTCAGCATCTTGCTTTGTAAATGGAATGTAAAACATGCACTTGTGTTCATGTGAAATTCCTGCAAATTTTATATTATATATAACTGCAGTGATAACTTGAAGTTACCAAAGCTACTCATTTAAATGTACTGGTACATCAGTTGTATACCTTAATGGCATCCATAGGGTTATATTCTCTCTGAGGCCAGTACAGGGAGTTTGATTGGAGGGATATGAAATGACTGTTGATAAGTTTATTTTTTTGTGGTTGACTGTGAAAAAGATGCATTTGTGTTCAGGGGAGTTGAGTAAAAGTTACATATTTTACAAAAATGTGGACCCTTCTTATTTCTGTGTCTCAGAAATGTCTTCAAATAAAAATAATTTTCCTGGAATTTTCCTTTTTACTGCTCGATAACGCAGTGTTAGGCTTAAGCCATGTGATTTTTAATAAAAATAATTAAATTGGTTTGAAGAATTGAGGTTTTAAGACAGTGAGAGCTGGCTGAGAACTCCTAGTGTGTGTGTAGATGACAAAAAATGGGCATGGGAGTTTTTTTATTTCAATTTTTTTCCCCACAATGTAGTGCACATAGAGGTGTGTGTATTTGGGAGTGTCTGGCTCACTTACACTGTTTACAGTATTTTACACGCAGTCCATTTATTTTGCTGGATATTTACGGAAACATTTCAGGTCAGGTGCGATTGCACTGCCCCCCACCTGGGAATCGAACCTGCAACCTTCGATCCTAATCGTGCACTGTGATGGTTTTTTTCCCCCCCAGATTGTGTGCGTTCCTATGGAATGGCGCCTCAGAATGCTGCTGGTCGTCGTAGGTAACGCAGTGGTTTCTGTCCTCGTGGAGGTAAGCCACTCCCACCCATATCCGCGCGTTCCCACAGTGTTTCCCCTAAGGCGACATGCCTACATTACCCATTACCCTCTGCCTCAGCTCAAAGACGACTGTTCCTCAGGGGTTTTTTCGTGTGCAGGTGCTTTTGAAGTTGTGTGTTGTCATAGTGACAGCAGCGTGTTTATTTTGGTGCTCGAGGCGGTCGGTAGGGACACCGTTGTTGGAGAACTTTCGGAAACTTGTGAGCAGTGAGCAGGCACTGCGGCCCTCCAGGACCAGAGGTTGAGACCGCCCCTTCTGCGAGCCTGCCCCTGCTCCTGCTCCTGCTCGGCGTCCAGACGCTGTGCCTTCCTTATCAGCTCCCTGATGGAATGCCGTTCAGCTCACGGGACCAAAAGTTCCGGGGATGGAACACTTCCTCCTGCGGGCAATTTAGGAATTTTGCAAGCCGTACCAAACCATTTTATGTACGGATTGTAAAATGCGCAAATCTTGCTGAAGCGATTACTCGTTGCCTTGGTGATTTGTCAATCATGCAAATAAAATTTGGCTTTCTCTGGCGCGACGGTCACTCGCCGGCGATTGATTTCTGGTGAGTGCCGCCGCCGCGGAGCTCGGGAACGCAGAGATTCCGGCAAGCTCTCGCCGAGCTTCTCCCTGTGATCGGCTCTGTTTCGCCCTCAGCCCCTCTAGCTGTCTGACAACGCCTAGGGTCCTCATCACGGAAGTAAAGTCTTAAAGGAGTACCATGGTGATTTTCGCACTTTCTCGGTTTTATGTGCTATTTGCACACGAGGCATTGAAGAAACACAATAAGTGAAGTATTAAATATGTCCGTTCTGTATTTTTGGAGAAATATGCGTTTTAAATTTATCGTCCTATTTTCAACCGGTTGAGAAAGTTGTCAACTTGATGCGTCACGAACACAGTAACCACCCCCTTCCCCGAACCCTGGTAACTCCAGACCCTAGTTAGCCCATGGAAGACATGCAAATATTTGACAGCTTAGGTTCACTTAAATTAGAGTGCCTTTTAAGGACTATAGATTCATTCCGTTATATCATCTAGCTAGCTGCTAGGCTAATGTTATCTAGCTGGTATTTGCTTTCTAGGCATGTTACTGCATAACGTTAGCTAGCTAGTTTGCTTTTATGAGGACGTTATAGTTGTGCTTTTATCTTAACTTGGCTAGCTAGATAGCAAAAATTCTAATTGGATATAAGTCAACGTCCTTACCTTAGCTATCTATCGATACTTGATATACAACTAAGCTAGCTAGCTTGTGAAAAGTCTCCCAAAAAGAGCGCTTATCATGAGGGTAGCTATGGTAACGGGCACGGTCTGTCAATCATAGCTAACTGACAGTTCTCATTACCACGCCCATAGTGGGAAATTTAGGCTTAGAAAAATACGTTTTAAAGTACATTGAAATAACTTAATAATGAAAAAGTTATGCACATTTGTTTTGTTGTTGCCTAAAGACATCTGGGAAGTGTCACGTTCAACCACCATGTTACTCCTTTAAGTTGCCCTGTATGCGAATGGTGTGGCAAAATGAGCAATGTGAAAGGTGACTCTAGGGATCGAGAGCAGCGACTCCTCGAACCTCGAGCCGGGGGGGGCTAGACTCTGTCGGTCGGTTTATGTTCCAGTCAATCTTGGGGGGAAAAGAACGCTCACCGAAATTATTCCACAATTTTTGCGCTTAAGCAGACTTTTTAACGCAGCGCTGGTTTGGAGCGTTGCCGTTTATTTGGTCTCTGAACTCTTCATTTTCCAAAAATGAATTTGCTGTCAGCTGACCAGGTGTCAGAACATGAAATTTTCTTTTTTTTGTGATCGTTGGAACTGAAATCAGCATACACACACACGTAGCAGAGGGGTGGGTCCCCAGGCCTGAGTTTGGGAGTTCCTTAGCTCGAGCGCTGTTTGTGAGTGATTGACAGGTGTCAATCATCAGTAGCGGACATGCCGTGCTCCTCCCCTCCTTGTAGAGCCTGTAGGGCGGATCTGCTAGGAGAACGCAGCCAAAGCAGCCAAAGCAGTGCGTCTGCTTTGAGCGTCCCCTGCTCCGGCTGCGCTGAGTAGTGCTGAGTCAGCAGTGTCACCTGCCACCTGCTCCTGATCTGATCGTGCATCCACGGAAATCTGCTGCAATGATGGGTGTTAACAGCGCACACACGTCTATATTCTGTCTATTCTGAATGAGCCAATAACCAATAATGATCACCTTTGTTCTTCTTTTTGTTTGTTCCCATAACCCCACTTCCCCCCCCCTACCCCAAGTACTCTTGTTCATCACTAACCCTCACCAAAAAAACAAAAAAGATGGATTTTTTTTAAAAAAATAAATAAAAAATAGACTTTTTTTGGTTTGAATAAGTGTTGAACCTAAGAGGAAAAATAAAACAAACAAAAAAGTAAATGAATCAAAGCGTGTGCGAGCGCTATCTCCGTTAATTCTTTCCTGCTCACTGCAATATTCCGTAGACCTTCATCCTTGACATCGTCTTATGGAGTCTTGTGTTCAGCCGTGACAAGCAGGGGGCATTCGGGGTCTCTTCCGCCCAGCAGACGCCTCAGGTTCGAAATCTGCCAGTACACGCGCTCACGCGCTGCACCTCCCTGCGCCTCCTCCTCCTCCTCCTCCTCCCTCCTCCTCCTCGCCTCACCTCACCTCACCTCCCTCCCCGCCTCTAACCTCTGACCTTGCATGCGCAACCGTGATTGGCTGTGATCTCCTCTATCCGCTCCCCTCCCTGTGGGGCATGCGGCCAACCCTCACCGCCCCCCCACCCCCCCTCACCCCCTCCCCCCCCCGCCGCACCTTGATACCTGTAATGCCTGTGGTACGTGATAGCTCACCTGCGGTCGCTGCTGCATGCGCCTCAGGCTCCTCCCCTTTACCTGTGCGCATGTAGGTGGGGGAGTGGCCTGGCTCAGGTATGTATGCTTAGCGTTGTTAAGCTCCTCCCCTACAGGGGGCGTGTTTTACATCAGGGTCAGAGGTCAAATTTAGGTCTGCACCATCTGTCATAAGTGCTTTAACTAAACATAAAATGGATTGTTTTTTTTCTTAAACCCTTGTGAAGGATATTGTTGCCACTAACTGCATATTTCACTTGTTTTGGGTGTTTTTTAAAAACATATATATATAAACTTTCAGTAGTGTATAGTTTAAAGATTGCTTATAGTGAAAGCATCTAACCTCAGAATATAGCAGTGTGCTTCTTGCTTGGCATGAGAAATACAGCTCGTTTCATGGCAACTGAAGTCATTATTATGTTGAATACTTGTGTCGTTAATTATGGCTTAGCAAGTAACCCGCCTTAGCAACGCAGCACAACCCTGAAAATAAAACTGATATTTATGTCATGCATGTCTCAGTACAGACCTTTCTGTGATTTTGGCAGCCTTGATCAAATGAAATAAAAATGTGATATGGAATAATGTGTGAGCGGTCGGAGGAATTAAGAGATGGAGGGGGAGTGTGGGAGAAGCTAACGAAAGCTCTCGTTTGTGTCCTGTTTGTGTTGTGTCTGTGTTGCTTCTGTTCTGTTTGTGTTGTTTGTGTTTTTGTTTCTGTCGTGTTGTGGTTGTGTTTGTTTTGTTGTGTTTGTGTTGTATGTGTTGTTTTGGCGGTTGCGTCGTGTTATGTTGTGTTTGTGTCGTGTTTTGTCGTGTTGGTGTTTGTGTTGTGTTTGTGTCGTTTTGTTTGTGTCCTGTTTGCGTCGTGTTGTTTGTGTCGTTTTGGTGTTTGTGTTTTGTGTTGTGTTGTTTGTGTCGTTTTGGTGTTTGTGTCGTGTTGTTTGTGTGGTTTTGGTGTTTGCGTCGTGTTGTTTGTGTCGTTTTGGTGTTTGTGTTTTGTGTTGTTTGTGTGGTTTTGGTGTTTGTGTCGTGTTGTTTGTGTGGTTTTGGTGTTTGTGTTGTGTCGTGTTGTTTGTGTCGTTTTGGTGTTTGTGTCGTGTTGTTTGTGTCCTGTTTGTGTCGTGTTGTTTGTGTGGTTTTGGTGTGTGTGTTTGTGTTGTTTGTGTCGTTTTGGCGGTTGCTTTGTCCCGCAGGCCGGGGCGGACCGCTGTGCTGCCGGCTCGCCGTCCCAGTGGTGCTGCCGGAGGTCCCGGGTCCCCAAAGCGCGCTACATGCACCTGGCCCAGGAGCTGCGGGTCGACCCCGACTGGCCCCCAAAACCCAAAACCACCACCGAGGCCAAGGCCCCGCCCCGCCCCGAAAACGGAGCCTACCCAATCACGGCCACCTCCTAGCACCCCCCCGCCCCCCCCCTCCCCCAAAACCCCTTCTCTCCCTCCTCTCCTGCAGTTTGGACTGAGATGACCAAGGAAAAAAAAAAGGATGAAACGATTACTTCGGCAGAGAGGCTTTGGACTGGAAGATCACGCCACAGTAAACGAACAAAAAGATCAAAACAAAAGAAAAAGGTTGTATTGTCGACAACAGGAAAGTGCCGTATTTGCTAACGTCGGAAAAACGTTAGCGTGGTGGTTCCACTGACGGGACGTCCCACGTCTTGGCTGCTCAAGTCAACCTTTTCGTTGCTGCTGTTAATCCTCTCACTGTTTAGCCGCGAGGGTGCTGGGCCCTCGGGGGGGGGGGGGCTGTTGGACCCCTCCCTCGAAGGTCAGCCGGCCCGTTTGTTACGCATCCGATTGCTGAAATGCAACTGAAAATTTTTAATGTCGGACAAAAAAAAACAAAAAAAAAAGTTAAAGGCTGTGTCGATTTTAACGGAGATGATTCTGTAATTCACGTGGCGCTGACTCCGAGGGTCACATGACCAGTACCTCCTGACACGCGCACGCCACCTTTCGGGAGGCGGCTCGGAAAAGCTTTAGAACGGGAAAACTGAGGCGGGAAGCCGTTGCCGTGCGGAGAGCCTGCCCGGCAACGGCCCGCAGCGCCACGGAGCGTCACGGCAACCGCTGCGTTCCCGTGGCGACGCAGGAGCGCTGTCTGAGAACGGCACTCGAACTGGGCTAGCGAGCGCCTGCGCCTTGTTTGCCCCGGGCCTCTGAGTTGCCGGTGGCCATCTTTGTCCTGAACCTCCGACCAGCGTACATGATGTCACGCAGGCTCAGGGGTCACGTGACCTTCGCAGCTGGTTTTTATACATATACATGTAAAATTTCTCTCTTTCTTTTTTCTTTTTCTTTCTTTCTTTTCTTCCCGTGGAAGAACACCTGAGGTATAGCAATCGTACAGAAAGGCCCGGCGTGGCAGCGCTTCCCAGTGGGGGGAGGGGGGCGGGGGGGGGGTGGCGGGGTTTCACGGTTCGAACAGACAGCCAGCCGCTGCTTCTAGGGGCGGGGCCAGGCGCTGACGGACAGCTGAGGCGGAGTCGCCGCAGGAAGTCGTCGGGCGTGGGACCGTGTGACCGCAGGGCGATGAGGAGCGGTCGCTCTGCGGTCTGAAGGGCTAAACACACCGTGGACCCCGCGCCGACCGGTGAGCAGCACGCGCGTCTCTCGCGCGCGGAGCTGGATCTCCTTCGCCGTCGCGCACTGAAGCGCAACGCGGGGCGCTCCAAACGGCTGTCCCCTCTGTGGCGTACAGCACTGGAAAACCCCGCCTCTCTCCATCCCTCCCTCCCTCAAATGGACAGCCGCCTCCCTCCCTCCTACTTTCCCTTCACTGGAAAACCCTGCCCCCCTCCCTCCCTCAACTGGACAGCCGCCTCCCTCCCTCCTACTTTCCCTTTGCTGGAAAACCCTGCCTCCCTCCCTCCATCCCTCCCTCCCTCAAATGGACAGCCGCCTCCCTCCCTCCTACCTTCCCTTCACTGGACACCCGCTGCCCTCCCTCCCTCCCTCCGACCCTCAACTGGACAGTGACACGAGTCCATTCCTACATATCATGTGACCTTGCTTTGTGTCGATCAAATGCTCGTCATACTGTGCTATGAAATGTATTTATCAATTGTATGTTCTATAGATTCAGATTTAAACTCTGTAATTCATAATTCAGTAATTCAATTTGTGTGCGTGTGTGCATCATGTGTATGTATACATGCATAGATTCATTCAGTTGAACCTCTGAGATTCGAACCACAGTTGCAATCTGATGAAGAATATGAGCGTTGTACAAAAAAGCAGCTAAAATTTATATTGAATAATGAGACAAAGCGACTAGTGTGTGTACTGTCGCTATATCACTGTGTGGGTTTGATGTGACAGTCAGCTCGGGAGGTGGGGGGGTGGGGGGGGGCGGGTTATGGTAGAGGGGAGGTTGGTGTTCTCATGCAATTCCTGTAAAGCGATTCATTTCAACTAAGGAATATAGCCACAAATTGAGAGTGGCCTATTATTTTAAAATAAGTAAAGTAGGCTGTTGTCAGTGCATGATTCCAAACACTGGATTAAAATTCTTAAAAGTGTAGTTTGATTTTCACATCATACGGTGACAGACGTTTCTTTCAGTTCTTAATGGACTTTCATGATACATTTGTGTCTCCATTGTGTGTGTGTGAGGTATTGCCAGAACACAGAAAGCAAACATTGACTTTCTTGGAAAAAAATATGCCTACTGCTACAATTCTGGGTAGCTTTTCACAAACTGTGATTTGCTGAAACATGTCAACCATTTCATTTTCTCAGTATATAGTTATGTACAAGTTATCCAAGTGCACTGGAGCAGAAATCTACTGTTAAAACTTGAATTCAGTGCAATCGTTATAACATCCTAATAATCAAACGTTTATAAAAAACAAAAGTCCAAACCTCAGCTCTGTGGGTCATGTGCTCCGTTTGTTCAGAGATTTCACTAAGAGAGCATTTCTGAAGTCTTCGATAGTAATTTCACAAGACGATACGGCAGTAAAGCTTTACAAAAGGACAGCAAATGGCAGACATCGTTCACAAAACAATCTTCCGTTACCGAGCAATACTGAGACAGTGGAAGGTATTTTTACGGAAAAAAAATCGATGTACCCTCACGTTGTCTGTCTGTATTAAACTTGTCTGCTGATTTTTGAACACTGGCGTGACCCCCAAACCCTGCTGTGTTTGGGCTAACCTTGTGTGTGCGCGTTTGTGTACACCCAGTCGCTCTGTCAAAGTCCTGCGGTGCCTTGCCGAGACGCGTTTGAAATGACCCGTACGGCTGAAACCTTTTCGAACGACCGAGGGCACTCAGTGTGCATTTCCTCCTAAAGAAATGAGCTGCGATCTGCACCACAGCACAGTGGCCCGTTCTGTTATTTGTCGAATGAAAATGTACAGTAATCGTCTTCATAAACCAGCGCTTTAATCTTTTTTTTGATCCCCTGGTTTCATCCTCCCCCTTGGAAAAACACTGCATAGGATATTTGTAAAGATACTTCATAAATTTCATAGTTATGGACCTTTTTCAAATGTAGCTCGGAAAACTAGTGTGGGCTTTTTTCCCCTCTAACAGTTGGAGGAGAAATTGAGAATTTGATTGAATAAAAAAAAAATATTTCCAAAAATAATTATTTCCCATCAGCCCAGTATCTTTTAATAAACCTTGCACTTCCATGTCATGACAGAATATTTTGGTATTATAATGCCAATTGTATTTGAATTTGGGTTCCGCTCTTTATGTTTGAGATGTGTGTTCTAGCCATGTGTTAGCTTTAAAAATACGAACATTGCATTGTTAAATAAATGCGTGTGATATTGCCATTTGTTTTTCTTATGTTTTGGTTAGGGCAGTAGGTTTTCTTTTGGTACTCTTTGGTTGTAGGATGTTATCACGATCGAACATCTGTTCATGTTTGTAATTTTATCGTTCAAATCAGTGTGTTATTTCTTCAAACGTTATGCAGCACAAGGGTAGAGGGATATATGTTTGTCTGTATCCTGATTTATTTTTTTATAAAAGGTGTTGTGGGGCATTTAGGGTCATTTCTGCAGAAGAAGGCTAAGGGTGAAACAGTCACTGAAACTCTTCCAATCAGGACACTGCTGTGCTGATTACTAAATCTTTGTTGGCCTGTATTTAATGCATTGCTACAGCGTGACATATTCAGGATTAAATCAACTGTAATAGAGTATTTGTAAATATACTCTATTTGTAAATATACTCTAATGGAGTGCACGGGGTCCTAACTGGACTCGTATAAACTCTGTTCAGAGTTGAATTGACACTGAAGATATTCTGAAACATACGTTGCTGTTTTCAGTATGTAATTCAGGGCCACGCTACCCAGAGTGACGATAGTGTTTCCGGGCTTAACCACGCGATTGAACAAATTGATGGCTGTTTAATAGTTCTGGGAATGTTGTAATTAGCCGCCATTTTACTAGTTCTAGGAATGTTGAAGCACCTACTTTTCCTAGTTTTGGGAATGTTGGTGCCACTACTTCTCCTAGTTCTGGGAATATTGGTTGTAATTAGTTGCTGCTTTTCCCTATTTCTGGGAATCCTACTTTCCCTTGTGACTAATGAGCTGAGACTGGATTTTTTTTTCTCTCATCCGTGGCCTGTGATTGGGTAGCTGTTGTCCTTGTGTCATCATTTTTTGTGTAACACCATCAGGGGGATGTTGATGAATGATGGAAGGGATAGATTGTTCAATACAAACGCCTCACAACTTATGCTTAGAAACTCCCAAATGTAGACATGACTGACTATGGAATAGAATATGAAATCGCATGCTCTTCTGCAACGGCTTTTGCACAACTGAAAACAAGGAAAGGATGCTTCCGGGTTTGGGGGGGGGGGGGGTAGTCTGCGGCGGTTTTTTTTTGTGTGTGTGTGTTTGTTCATTTTAATCATGTTCTGAGATTTCACACTGGGATTTATTGCGGGCCATGTAATGCTGGGACGAAGTACGTGTTCACTGTTTTACCCTTTAAGCCAGGGGTCCTCAATCCCATCCAGGAAGGGCCGCTGCAGGCTTTTTGTTCCAACCAAGCAGTGATGGTTCTACAACACACCTGATTCTACTAATCAAGGTCCTTAGCAAAAGACTCTGGTGGTTGATTGTTAGAGCGAGGTGTGTTATTGCCTGGTTGGAATGAAAGCTTGCACCCACACCGGCCCTTTTTGGATAAGATTGAGGACCCCTGCTTTACGGGATCACTTACTGAGAGAGGACGACTGGGCGCATGCCGCACCTTCCTCTGTTTTAACCGAGAGAACCCTGGCCCGCGGAAGTCCAAGAAATGAGTTAGATAGCTAACGCTAAGGCTATGATAATAATTCCCTTTTCCCCTTTGAGGTGTTTTTGGTGCAGACGAATACATCCCCTCCAGATTATTAACCCAGTGTTTACTGAAAGGTACAGCGCACGAAACTGTTTCGTATCCCTCAAGACGTCTCTCCGTCTCGTATCGGTTTGTTGATTTAGGAGCATTTAACGAAACCGAAGTACGGAGGCTGCTGTAAAACAGCCCGGCGATGGGTCTCTGACTTCCACTGGTCTTTATTTCCTCAGGGAAATGTTTGTATCTGCAAAAAAATAAAATAAAATGAAATAGAATAAAGTAAAAACAAACTTTAAAAAAACGAGTGTCATTTCTTTTGGTAAACATTTTTTTTTTCTGTGAGTGGATTGTTGTAAAGATTGATTCGCTAAAATGCTAAATTTACTAAATTTGCTTTTTTTTCTCTTTCACCCGAGCTTTTGGAACGTGATCACTTTCGCAGAAGAATGTATGTAACTTGCAGATTTTTCTACTTGTAATTTATTTTTTATTTATTTTATTTGTATTTCTTTTCTGAGAACTTGTATTTCTAATTGCGCTTGATTTTTTCCCCCCTTCTTTTGAATAAATGTTATTTAAGAAAAAAAAAACATGCTTTTGGATTTATTTAAATTAGCATCATGGATTACAAATGGGTATGAATTGAATTCTTTTGAACATTTTTGTTTCGATTTTGATTTATTTATTTGTTTTTTTGCAGGCTTTTGTTTTTGTGGATGTTTATGGTAAATGGCAAGGAGGTTTCTCTGTCTGCTTATCAGCACAACGTGTAATAACGTGCTGTTCCACTGGAACATTCTCAAAGGCAGTTATCCCAAAATCTTCATACTCCACAGCCTGCATGCAGGCCAATAACTAAATAAAACCTCTGTCCCACAGTCAGCCTCGTCATCTTTGTCTTGTTTTCTAGGCCTGAAATTGTTTTTTTGCAATTGCATTTCCATCTTCTTTCCATGCTAATTGGATTCTGCTCCAAGTACCTGGCTAACTGCTACATTACATTCATTTGGCAGACGCTTTTATCCAAAGCGACGTACAAACGTGCATTTTCATGATCGTAGACAACTGCTGAACACGGGTTCAGTAAGGTACAATTACTTATTTTGTACAGCTATTTCTAGCCGAGAACAATGAACACTATCCTGGTCTAACATCTGCAAAGCCAACTAGGCAGAAGAATAAGCTACAGTATTAGGACAAATACAATTTACCAAGAAGTGCAGGGATGGGGCAACATGTAACAAGTGACAGGAAAAAAGGGTATTTAAAAAAAAAATTTTTTTTTTTAATATTTATACAGCGTGGTGGTGGTTAGTTTAGGTATAGTCTGAAGAGATGAGTCTTCAGGCCACGGCGGAAGATGGATAGTGAGGGGGAGGTTCGGAGAGGGACGGGGAGTTCGTTCCACCACTGGGGAGCTAGGGTGGAGAAGCTCTGTGATCCCTTTGGGCGGGTGGGAGGGGTTACAAGACGCCCTGCTGCCGCAGAAGGCTATTTCGCTAGTCACAACCCACGAACAGTCCTTGTATTTTTCGTTTTAGCATCACCTAAGCTTACAAATGCTTTTTAACAATCATTTTAATTTCCACCATGTATTCGTTTATCTAATTTACCTTTGACATTTTGACACATTCCATATATATAACATCCATCCATCCATCCATTATCTATACCCGCTTATCCTGAGCAGGGTCATGGGGGGGTGCTGGAGCCTATCCCAGCATGCATTGGGCGATAGGCAGGAATGCACTCTGGACAGGCCGCCAATCTATTTCAGGGCACACAAACCATTCATGCACACACTAATACCTATGGGCAATTTAGAGTCTCCCATTAGCCTACCTGCATGTATTTGGACTCTGGGAGAAAACTGGAGTACCCAGAGGAAACCCACGCGGACACGGGGAGAACATGCAAACTCCACACCTTCTTGTTTCGAGACGACAGTGCTACCCACTGCACCACCTTGCCACCCTAAATATATCATATATATGATATATACATTTTAAGCGGCTATACAAGAGGGCCTTCTAGTGCCAATACATGTCGGTTGGTCATTATATTGCTGAATTTGGAGCATTTTGAAATCAAAGATGACAATGATTTCAATCCAGAAAATATTTAATCGACGTTTTATTGCTATAACTGCTACAACATACAGTTTCACAATTCAGACATTGGGCAGATGCTTTTTGCCAAAGTGATGTAATGCTGGGACGAAGTACGTGTTCACTGTTTTACCCTTTAAGCCAGGGGTCCTCAATCCCATCCAGGAAGGGCCGCTGCGGGTGCAGGCTTTTTGTTCCAACCAAGCAGTGATGATTCTACAACACACCTGATTCTACTAATCAAGGTCCTTAGCAAAAGACTCTAGTGGTTGATTGTTAGAGCGAGGTGTGTTATTGCCTGGTTGGAATGAAAGCCTGCACCCACACCGGCCCTTTTTGGATAAGATTGAGGACCCCTGCTTTACGGGATCACTTACTGAGAGAGGACGACTGGGCGCATGCCGCACCTTCCTCTGTTTTAACCGAGAGAACCCTGGCCCGCGGAAGTCCAAGAAATGAGTTAGATAGCTAACGCTAAGGCTATGCTAATAATTCCCTTTTCCCCTTTGAGGTGTTTTTGGTGCAGACGAATACATCCCCTCCAGATTATTAACCCAGTGTTTACTGAAAGGTACAGCGCACGAAACTGTTTCGTATCCCTCAAGACGTCTCTCCGTCTCGTATCGGTTTGTTGATTTAGGAGCATTTAACGAAACCGAAGTACGGAGGCTGCTGTAAAACAGCCCGGCGATGGGTCTCTGACTTCCACTGGTCTTTATTTCCTCAGGGAAATGTTTGTATCTGCAAAAAATTAAATAAAATGAAATAGAATAAAGTAAAAACAAACTTTAAAAAAACGAGTGTCATTTCTTTTGGTAAACATTTTTTTTTTCTGTGAGTGGATTGTTGTAAAGATTGATGCGCTAAAATGCTAAATTGACTAAATTTGCTTTTTTCTTTTTTTTTTCACCCGAGCTTTTGGAACGTGATCACTTTCGCAGAAGAATGTATGTAACTTGCAGATTTTTCTACTTGTAATTTATTTTTTATTTATTTTATTTGTATTTCTTTTCTGAGAACTTGTATTTCTAATTGCGCTTGATTTCCCCCCCCCCCCTTATTTTGAATAAATGTTATTTAAGAAAGAAAAAAAAACATGCTTTTGGATTTATTTAAATTAGCATCATGGATTAAAAATGGGTATGAATTGAATTCTTTTGAACATTTTTGTTTCGATTTGTGATTTATTTATTTGTTTTTTGCAGGCTTTTGTTTTTGTGGATGTCTGGTAAATGGCAAGGAGGTTTATCTGTCTGCTTATCAGCACAACGTGTAGTAACGTGCTGTTCCACTGGAACATTCTCAAAGGCAGTTATCCCAAAATCTTCATACTCCGCAGCTTGCATGCAGGCCAATAACTAAATAAAACCTCTGTCCCACAGTTCGCCTTGTCATCTTTGTCTTGTTTTCTAGGCCTGAAATTGTTTTTTTGGTAAATGGACTGCATTTATATAGCGCTTTTATCCAAAGCGCTTTACAATTGATGCCTCTCATTCGCCAGAGCAGTTAGGGTGTAGGGGTTAGGTGTCTTGCTCAAGGACACTTCGACATGCCCAGGGCGGGGTTTTAACCGGCAACCCTCCGACTGCCAGACAGTCGGTCTTACCTCCTGAGCTATGTCACTGTTTTTGCAATTGCGTTTCCATCTACTTTCCACGCTAATTGGATTCTGCTCCAAGTACCTGGCCTACACATGCTTTCTAACAATCATTTTAATTTCCACCATGTATTTGTTTATCTAATTTACCTTTGACATTTTGACACATTCCATATATATAACATCCATCCATCCATCCATTATCTATACCCGCTTATCCTGAGCAGGGTCATGGGGGGGGATGCTGGAGGCTATCCCAGCATGCATTGGGCGATAGGCAGGAATGCACCCTGGACAGGCCGCCAATCTATTTCAGGGCACACACACCATTCATGCACACACTAGTACCTATGGGCAATTTAGAGTCTCCAGTTAGCCTACCTGCATGTGTTTGGACTCTGGGAGAAAACTGGAGTACCCAGAGGAAACCCACGCGGACACGGGGAGAACATGCAAACTCCACTGCACCACCTTGCCACCCTAAATATATCATATATATGATATATACATTTTAAGCGGCTATACAAGAGGGCCTTCTAGTGCCAATACATGTCGGTTGGTCATTATGTTGCTGATAGCCTGTAGTGCGCAATCTGCTTCTTTACGCTGATTTTAAGGTTAACTTTCAGCATTTACCACCCCCTGCTCAGTCATACCAAGTTAACACTACTCACTGAATGCATGCTGCAGTGAGTTAAAAAAGAGTGCCTGAACAGACCTGTTTCCAAAAATTTGGAGCATTTTGAAATCAAAGATGACACAATAATGATTTCAATCCAGAAAATATTTAATCGACGTTTTATTGCTATAACTGCTACAACATACAGTTTCACATTTCAGACATTGGGCAGATGCTTTTTGCCAAAGTGATAGGCTAGTTTGCGCGCTTCGACATTTGCACAATACAAGGAGAGAAAGTCCCCCCCTCGTTTTTATTTGAAAATAGAAACATTCGTTGACGTGTAGTATGAGAAGATGACATTCCAGACGTTTGCGGCCAAAAGTCAGTTAATCTGCCTCCCGGACTAATTTGGGATGCTCGCTCCACTATCGGGGACGAGGGAGGAGAAGAACCGGGGAGTTTGTTGGGGCGGAATATGATCTACCCGTCCAACCCTGAAGCTGTCAAATAAAAATCCTCACCAATAGATGGCAGTACATCTCCGTGATACAACGAAGCCACTTTTCTGTTCTGTTGTAATTCAAATTCAGTTGGTAAATTTACTCATTCGTTACACCAATCTACATGAACATACACATATAGGAAGTATACAAGCATGGAATTAAATCTTCCACATTTCATATTCACTATAATAATAATAATAATAATAATAATAGCAGCAGTAGTAGTAGTAGTACTAGTAGTAGTAGTAGTAATAATAATAATAATGTAGTAGCAGTAGTTGTTCTCCGTTCTCTGCAGAGCAATGACTCTTGGGTACAAGCCTTAGCTATTATATTCAGACCGCATACTAGTAACGTGCATATACGATTTGTCAATGCGTGTCTATGTCTTCCACTGTAATGATAATGTTTGCACGGACATGTGCATTCTGATATGTATACCTGACAAACCGCGTGAAGTTCCGCAAATGCTCCTATGTTTGTTGAAAACTATAGAAGATGGCTACGTGGGAAATCCATTACTTGTCCAGGTTTCCAGCTTTTGGTATTTTTTTTCAAACTAGCAGCTGCACAGTGTGTGCTTTTTTTAAAATGGACCCAAAAGGAGAATTTAGTGTTTTTTTTTTTTTTTCCATATTTGACCATATTTAAGAGACCAACCACACAACGTTCAGCAAACGTTGACTTCAAGGTGCTTTCAAAATGCGCTTTTGGCTGAAAATGCAGAGTAATACATTCTATACGTACGCTGCCTCCTGGTATGAACTCAATGACTATAATGCATCTACGATACGCAGTCCACTATGTGGGGTCAATGACCGGAGAATATCTGTGCCTTTTGAGACCGCCCTTCACTGAATGGGATGTTCGTAAAGGGCTCGTTCATTGGCTGTAGTCGCGGTAGTACATCACGTAGTGTGTATACATGTATTCACCTTTCACTCAGCGGTATTAAAATGAGTATGTTGACTTTCTGAACTGTCACTCGCCACCTGTATTTTTAGATCACTCCCCTCGGGCGTGTACTCGTCAACGCCAAAGCTCACCACACGGCGCAGGAAACGTTTACACACAACCAACGACCCACACGTGAACTTCAGAACTCTTTGCCCTCAACAGTCGCTAGCTAAGCTAAGTTAGCTTCACACTAGGTCACAGAAAAAGGTGGAAAGACAGCTCATTAAAGTCAGCTAGACAACAAACAAGACTGACCTGTGATCACCATCACCACGAAAATACCACTAGCTAGCTAGCTGACTGTATTTTTACAGACAGTTCCTTCCAAATATCAGGTAAGGCCAATGTATGCTTTTATTATTTCAAATATTAGCTATATTGTATTGAGTGATTTGCTAGATGGTTAGCTAGCTAGTAATATTACTAAATTGCAAGCTGACACAATGTAAACTCAGTTTCTGCATGTTTGAACGATGGCTAACGTTGGTTGCAGCTAATCTTGGCAGCAGGTTTCTACTACTAGATTCATTCAATAGTTTTTATTGAGATGGATGTGCCCTGTGCTCGCTTAATGTTAAGTTACAATTTCCGTGTCACAGTAAACGAAACAGACAAATACGTATCATTTCAACAAGTGGCTATGTATGACTCTTGAGTGATGATGGTTGGCTAACATCTTAAAGTCGGCAAACTGGCAAAATAAAATGGTTAAAATAGCTAGCGACTGTCAAATTATTACATTTTCAGAAGCAAATAAATGACGCAGTCTTGATAACTTAAGGCACATGTTGAGCCAAACGTCAGGTACATGACCAGATAGCATTATTAGTCAGCTGCTAGGTAATTGGAAAATTACAAAAAGTAACCTTAGTTACAAAAAGTATATTTATGTCCAGTCTCGAAGGAACTTCCTTTTCAGATTAATAGAATTGTATTACTTAAGTAACGTAACGTTATCTGTTATTGTTTTTTCCTAGTTGAAGCATTGTAAAATAAACCACCAGTCAGTTATTCAGTATAGTCAGCTAATTTGTGTAGCATTATGACCCTTGCTTTGTTAACTGATTTTGGTATATATAGCTAAATTAACGGGTTTCCGGATTCCCGCCTTTTTTTTTATTTTGCGCGGCGGGTCCTTTTAATGAAACACCCATCGGACTTCAGATTAAAAGCGGAAAAAGAATCAGTCAAGCGAGAAATGTCTAAACTCCTGTATGTTTCTGTTGCCAGCTAACCTATTTTGGTTAATTGCATGGGTATTTTGATGTTGCTCAGTTGCCGTGAGCTACGCAGTAACTTTAGACCACATGCAGTGCTGTTGACCTGAAACCTGAACGCCATCCAGAATGTGTAATTCTGTGTGAGAGGTGTCATCGACACTGGTAGTGTGACATGAAATCTCCTAGCTAGCTGGATTAACACATTTATGAATCACTGTGCTATTGGCTGCGTGCGTTTTAATCGGCCAAATTCATTTCTAAAATTTCTCTTATGAAACAAAAGACCAGAAAAGGTTTTCATTTGTAGCTAGGCTACTTGACACATTTAAAACATTTAAAACTTTAATGACCATGCATTGACCGAGTAGCCTACCCAGGAATAGCCATACCTGGTAGCCTATTATGTGCATGTAGGCTATTGTAGAAGGATTATTTCCGTGTACACGTGTAAATCATGCAGACACACACGGAAATGTCATGGTGTATTTAGGCTTTAATGATGTTGCACATACGTTCGCTGGTATATGGCATTGGTGTTCACATATCTCAAATGGATGCTCTTAAGCCTATGGTCTCTCAGTGCAAATCGCTCCGCATAAGAGCGTGTGGTAAATTAATGTAATGTGATGTGTGGGCCCCTGGGAATTAAAAGGTGGATCTTAGAGGAAGAACCTCGCCAGAATGTCTAATTGCTTATAATTTATCTTCCAGTGGTTAGGCTATACAGAAGTCCGCGGCAACACTGTAGCAATTGCTTTGAAAGAGTAGCATATGTCAGCTGCTTTTAAAGACTCACAATAACTACAAAATAAAAAGCCTTTTCATATTGAATAATATTCTATGCCTTTCAGAATTTGGACATTAGAATCGACATTTAGCCGTAGCTGTTTTCATTTAACTGCTTTTTGCTTCATATAGGGCTAAGCAACCTATTTAAGTCAGCCTTTCTACGTTTGAAATTTCAACATCGAGTGATTAATTTATGACGGTAACTAACGTCAGAAAATAATTCTGGATCATTTGAACGATGAAGGTGGCTTTACGCGTTCATGTTTCAGATGTAGGCGTTGTGTCTAAATGGACCGATGTGAATCATAATAATGCACATTTGTTTTCTCTACGAAGCTATTTGAGAGGAGACACAGGAATTGTGGCACGTGTCAGTGACCGCCAATAACCCGGGGCAGCGGTGGAGTCACGCCAGCCGCGCATCGATCGCGATGAGGAGATGGGCATAGCGGTCAGGCGATGGGACGGTCGACGTCGTTTTTGCGTTTCGTGGGGCAATTGGCTGATGAAGAGATCTTGCTATGGTGATCTCGCTTTGGGGAACACGTCGAGTGTCGCCTCTAGATACTGTCGTATTTATGCGAGTCTTGCGGTTTTGCGTCTCGTTTCATCACATCGTTCAACAGCATGGTTAAGGGTTAAAATCGTAGGTCAAGTGCGTCTTTTTCGGGCATGACTTTCACGCGCATGACGTGCTGTGCATTTCTGTGCGTCGTGCAAAAGGTACCATAAACGGATACCTGCAAAACCTATACCTGATGTAGGAACCTCAGTCCTCCTCCTCTATCCATCCGCGCTCAGAAATAGCTTGAGCATGCGGAGTGGCTTGCTGTATTACACCAAAACCACACATCGCATTAAACAATTGCCTCCTGAAAACGCATTGTCAGCTGCTCTGTGGGTTCTCAACAGAAAGTAGTTTCACGAGGATGCCGAAGACAATCAACGCTTTGGTAGCCTATACCTTGTCCTTGTAACTTAACCAATTTTGGTTTAGGTGTCATCCAGTAGAAATGTATGGAATACGATATTGTCCAAATAAATAGTACATACAAAGGTGTGAATGTCAATTGTCTCATTTATAAGATTACATACACCCGCATTCATGTAGCCCATAATACTTAAGTTATAGAATGTCATAAATAGCCTGACTTCCATAATCATGCATGGCGAGCAACGTAATTCCATACAAAACAGCGGCCGTATACGAAATAACCTCCTTTAGATATACACGTTTTACACATAATTCTCAACTCAAATCAACAACGGAAAACCAAACGTTGATAATCGGTTTTGTTTTCTTTTTTCCCCCAACGATTTTAAAGTAGAGAAGCCCTATTTATATGACAACTGACGAAATTAATCCAAAGGCTTCAGATGGTCTCTGTCGGATGCCCCTTTGGGAAAAGTAAATCGTCAAAAATGATTGTGAAACGGACTGCCATTTGCCTTATCTGTTGTACAATGTGGTGGTGCGGTTGAAAGTGTGTTACAAGGCAATTGCTTCTGTAATTCCACCGGGTCGTCTAATAAACGGCATGCAACGATGGTTTGCAGCGGCCTGGCTTATGTTTGCTGGCAGATACCGAGATATAGGAGGGCGTCCATGTTTTTATGTGTTACAAGAATTACCTTTGGTAATTGCCCTGGGTATTGACTTTGCTTATTTAAAAAAAATGCGTGCTAGTTTCCATACAACACCTCACGTTACCTTCCTGTAATTGGAGCCCAGTTTTTTTTTTACTGTCCAGCTCAGCTGGGTAATTTGAGAGGAAATTATGGGAATTTCCGGGTGCTGTTTGTCGGGGTTTTCGTCAGACTTTCCGACAGTTGTAAGACAGATTTGTATAGGCTCGAGGGCGGGGGGAGGAGGGTGTCCCCTGATTTATAGTTTCCTGTTTGTAGTGCAGGTGCGGTTGTAATTTGTCACATATATTATTCGTGATTTAAATGGCTAAAGTGAACGGACTGCTCCGTCAGAGTATTTTAGCTGTTTTCTAACGACTGTGTAGCCTAATGAAATGAGACGTCGCTTCCTTTCTTATCGTCCAGCTCGTGATCTTTTTGAAACCGTGCCTTGTCTTTCCGAACGTCCGAATTTCTAGACTCCATTTAATACTACATTACCGTTAAGACACCCGCAAAAATGAAAATACTGTCCTCCTTGTGCAAGCGAGTCATCCGTGGGTCAGGCGACCGAAGAATAGTCATGATTGAGGAACAAAAAATATTTCTGTCATAAGCGTGAAGGAACTGTACCGTCCACAAACGACTCAAACATTTGAACTGTGCAAACAGAAAGCTTTTAAAGGTAAAGTTGTTTACCCAACAGAACACCGGGGTTGGGTGCAGCCGTCTTTTAAAAAAATTCCAATTAGTCTTCCCTCCCCAGTATGGAATGTGCGATGGTAATTGTAAACTGTTCCAATTCTGAAGCCTCCTGCTTGGCATCAGTCTGAACCTGAATGACTGAATATCTGCAAATGGACCTGTAGATGAACATTCCTTAAACATTCCATTGTTTTATCATTCTGTTGACCTACATTTGGAAGACATTTTAGTCTTGTGCTGTACAGCACCTTGAGCTTGGGGACTGTTCTTCATATACTATTAATAACAGGCTAAGAAGTAATGATGCACCATATTTTTTAAAAAAAGAAAAAAAAAGACATGCCTAAAATGTTCAGTGAAGAGAACCTTTGTACGCACGGGTCAGCAGGAACTGGACCTGTAATTTGTCCCTTTGCCCAGCCTTGCCTTGCGTTCTGAGATGGTCGTAAAGCCAGCGAATGGATCTGCTGTTTGTGCCGATCGCCGGCCTGATGTGGAGAACAGCAGCCTGGCTTTGTCCTGTAGTAACCCCTGGATCTCCGCATCGGCTGTTGTGCTGACGTGGGCGCGCTCGCGCGCGTGTGTGTGTGTGCGCGCGATTAAGCAAATGCTTGAGCATCCTCTTGGGGGACGGAGAAAAGAGCTATTCCATCCAGTGGAGATCCCGCCCCTCTGCTCCTTTCCAATTGGCTCAGGGGCATCACCATATACGGGGGGTAGAGCTCTGTGGTGTGAGGAGTGTCGACCAATGAGGGCGGCCCCTGGGCAGGCTACATCATTGGAATCCTGAAGGGGGGAAGTGTTAAAGGAATGGGAAAGATGGGGGGGAGGGGGAGGGGAGGCTGGGCTACAGAGGAGGAGGGGGGGGGGGCGGGGAGAGTCTGGGCTTTGAAAATGAATGATGCTGCATACACAATCGTGGAGAGAAGTGAAGCCGGACAGACCAGCGTCAGAAAGCAGCGCACACTGACCAAAGCCAGGGGTTTGAGAACGAGTGAACAGCTACACCAACAAGAGGAACGGAGAGAGAGAGAGAGAGAGAGAACGAGTGAACCACTACACCAACAAGAGGAACGAGAGAGAGAGAGAGAGAACGAGTGAACAGCTACACAAGCAAGAGGAAGGAGAGAGAGAACGAGTGAACCGCTACACAAGCAAGAGGAACGAGAGAGAGAGAGAGAATTCAGGAGACCCCAGTAAAGCCCTGCTTCAAAGATGCAGTGTAAGTCTGTGCGTTCACTCGTCTTAGTATATGACCGGGGGGGGGGGGGCGTTGCTGCCCTCCTCACGTTGCTGTTGGTTTGTGCTTTAATCAGGGGAAACGGGGGGAGGCTGTGAATCTGCTGGACGGGCTCGCTCGGGACACGCGCTTTTCGTGTGCGAACGACGCGGCGGAGGCCGGCGTCTGGGGGACGCGGCGTACCGTTAGCGCTGAGAGGTGCGGCGCTGCCTGCCACGGGGAGCCGGCTCCCAGCATCCTCTGCTTCAGCCTCTCAGGCTGGTGCCGTGGCTAGCATCGGGGCTAACGCTTCACCCTGGTGGCGGAGGGGGGAGGGGGGTGGTGGTGGGGGCGATGTCTGGTGATTTTTTGGCGAGCTGCTTGTTTACAGACGCGCGTCGGGTAGCCGCGCCTGTCCGGCTGGGCAGTCGGAGGAAGGGAGAGGAGGATGAGGAAGAGGAGGAAGAGGGAAGGCACAGGGCTAACTGCATTACCGTGTCCCTTGCCAGGCTGTCATTATGAGTGACTGGCCCGTTAGCTTTGGCCAGCTGGTGGAATCAGTGGCTTTTAAAAAATAAAGCAATTTGGCTCTGGTGGGAGGGGGGACGTCACATGACAAGGGTGAGGTGGCATCTCGGTTAGAGAAAGAGCGTGGTACGTCCTAGCTGATGAGCAATGAGGTAGTGTAGGGTGTGTGTGTTTTGAGAGAGCGTGTGTGTGTGTGTGTGTGGGTGAGTGTATGTGTGTGTGTGTGTTTTTGCGCATGTGTTTGTGTGTGTGTGGTTGGGTGAGGGAGTGTGTGTGTTTGTGTGTGTGTGAGAGAGAGAGAGAGACAGAGAGAGGGAGAGTATTGGGGTGTGGCTCAGAGTTGGGGGGGGAGGGGGGGGAAGCAGTTGTTGCTCATTCAGCCCTCCAGGTTTTAGATGGCTGCTGAAGTGCTGGCTCAGTCCGCTGACGCATGCGGGGGAGCAGCGTCTGATGCAGCCGCTGCTGGGTACAGGATGAGCCTCCTGACTGACACGCAGCAGCCTCGTGTGTCAGACGCTGAGCTGATGCCCGTGATGTAATCCTGGGAGTCGTGAGTGAGCCGCTGAGCTTGTGTCTGCGATGTGATCTTGGGGATCGCGAGTGAGACACCTCCCGGTTGCCCGTGGCGATGCCGCTGGGGTGGACTGGTAAACTTCCTGGGGCTGAGTGCGTCCTGCGTCCGGTCGGGAATGTCCCTGGAAGCCCCCACCCCCGAAATGATATCCCTCCACATAATGGACTGGTCCACATTGGATGAGTTCCGCTGAGGGTGATACCATTTATGCTCAGAAACAGGGGAGGTGGGGAGGGGGTTAAATAGGGAACCAGGGCCAGTGAAGCTGTGGTGGGAGAGGACTGTAACTGAGATTGTAACTGACGAGAGTGTTAAATGAAGGTTGAAGGTTTCTCAAATATTAAGAGCTTCCCAGTAACTACTGTGCAAATAATCCGGGATTCATTAGTAGTATGAACACTGTACTGAACCCCCCCCCCCCCCCCAAAAAAAAATGAAGAAACAATCAGGCAATACGGCACTCGGAATAACAGCAAGGGGGGAGGGTGGGGTGGACAATGGGGGGGGGGGAGGCTGGAGCTGAGGTGTTTTGGAAAGGTCTGGAGAGACCTTTCCAAAACACCCCCCCCCCCGCCCTCGGGGATATTTTGGCCCAGGGTTTGTTAGGCGTGTCCCTCTCTGTTGCCATGAGACAGCTGCAGCGGTAATCCCTGTAGTTCCTGCCCAGCTCTCTGGCTCTGCACAAACACAGGATGGGGAGGGGGGAAGCGCCCCAGCCCCAGCATGCCCAAATTCTATCGCCCCCTGCCCTGCCTTGCCTGCCCCCCACCCCCACCCCTGTCCCGCCCATGCCACGGAATTCCGTCCGATTGGGAATGAAAGCCACAGACGGGCTGGCCCCGCCCACGTTTGACTGGCGCCGTGGTAACGGTGTGAAGGCAAAGGCCAAAAAATGTGCCCCGGGGCACCAGGATTTAGGACAGGGGCACACAGCGAGGGCCCGTCAGTTACTTCAGCCCAACCTGTGCTCTGTGATTTACTGTGCCTCCTGAACATCCATCAAGGGTATTTTATTATTAATATTATTATTATTATTATTATTAGTTTATTTGACAGAGACGGTGCGCGTTAAGATCATCCCCGTAAATGTGCCGGAGTTGCGTGCCAGGACGGCTGGTTCTCAGCTGTGGTCCCTGGGCTGCGTGTTTTCGGCGGTGGGGGGGGGGACGCCCGCGAGGACTCGGGGTGCGTAGGCGAAATCCCCCGCGAGGCAACGGGGCTAGCCTCCGCTGCGCCGCCGCACACCGCCCTGTTCTTTATTTATTCATTCATTTATTTATTTATTTTGTGTGAAGGTGTTGGCTGCGGCCAGTGGACTGTGAGAGTTACTCTACTGCGGTGTGAATGAGCCGGCCGTGATGTGTGTGTGTGCGGCGGTGGTGTGTGTAAATGAGCCGGCGGTGGTGTGTGTGTGCTGCTGTTTACACAACGAACCGCGCTAGTGCTCCAGGCGTGTAGCTGCGGCAGTGTCTGGGCGGGGCAGGGCAGGGCGGGGCGGGGCTGCCCAGCCCTGTTCCCGCAGATCTACCATCCTGTAGGTTTTCACTCCAACACTTACCAGAGCACACCTCCCTCAACAGCGAGAGATCTCCTCATTCCATTACATGACATTACAGGCATTTAGCCGACGCCCTTGTCCAGAGCGACTTACGCAACTTTTACGTAGCATTTTACATTGTATCCATTCATACAGCTGGATATATACTGAAGCAATGCAGGTTAAGTACCTTGCTCAAGGGTACAACGCCAGTGTCCCACCTGGGAATCGAACCTGTGACCGTCTCTGTCAAATAAGGTTACAAGACCAGCTCCTTACCCATTACACTACACTGCCACCCACTCCTCGAGCTGCCAATTAGTAGAGTAAGGTGTGCCATGTTAGGGTTGGGGTGAAAGCCTACAGGATGGCAGATCTCTAACTGTTGAATACTGTGTGCTTTGTTAGGGTTGGGGTGAAAGCCTACAGGACTGTTGATCTCCAGAAACAGGGTTGGGCAGGTGGGGGGAATGGCAGCCATTTCAGAGTGGGGGGGAAGGCCTTCTGCACGCACACGGCCTGTGTGTGAAGGTGGGGGGGGGGCTGTTTTACCGCGTCTTTTCCGAGGCCATTCAGATAGCGAGCGTGACGGGGGCGGTTGCTAAGGTGGGTCGACGGGCGGTTGCTAAGGTGGGTCCCCCCCCCCCCCCTTGCTTTTTTGTTCGGTTTCAGCTCGTTTGTCGGAGTGCGGCGAAGTGTGAAGTGTGACATCGCGGCCCGTAGCAGGGTCAAAGGTCGTCGCACCGCTTCACACCGACGCCAGAAAAACCCGGAGACTTCCAAACGCTGGAATTCAGCAGCACCCCTGTGAGCCTTTTGGCACCGGGGGCCAAAGCTAACCTCGTTAGCGTCCTCACCCCACTGTGCAAGCTGCCTTCACTTCAGTGGGAGTCCAGCTCACCCAAACCGCTAGCTAACCTCGTTAGCGTCCTCACCCCACTGTGCAAGCTGCCTTCACTTCAGCGGGAATCCGGCTCACCCAAACCGCTAGCTAACCTCGTTAGCGTCCTCACCCCACTGTGCAAGCTGCCTTCACTTCAGTGGGAACCCAGCTCACCCAAACCGCTAGACTTTATCTTGAGCGTCCCGTGTCGATATGTACCGGATATCGGTTCGGTGTCAATTTAAAGTAGCGACTCGTGTTGATGGTCAGCGTACAGCACGTCTCCTTGACGATCGATAGACGGCTCTTGGCTTCGTCTGCAGACATTTTAACGATGTGACGTGAGGATGAAATGTGTGTGAAAATGACAGTGTGTTGACAGTCGTGTCGTACTTAATCGATCGTTGTTGTTGTTCGCTTAGTAGTACTGGGAATGTCGTCAGACAGGCCGTTGCGTGCAGTAAATGGTAAGCTGACGTTCAGCTGAATATTTGAAGCTCGCTTGGTGTCTGCTCACTTGTGTATCTCGACATGTGCGTTGAGTCTCAATAGAGAGTTGATTGACGAGTTCGCGGAGAATCACGTGGCATGCAAATCGACTTTAAATTGACACCCATCTGATATTCACGTTGATATCACGTTGAGCGTCATTGGACACTCAGAAAGATCATGTTGGCTCCAAAGGTTATGAAACATGCCACTGGTGTTTTTGAGCCCACTGCCGCCAATGCTATTTCAGATGTACTTTATTTACTTTATTGGACCCCGTGGGGTAGTTTGTCCTCTGCATTTGACCCATCCTAGTTACTTGGCAGTGGGCAGTCACAGTGCAGCGCCTGGGGGCCAACTCCAGTTCTGAGGCCAAGGCCTTGGTCAAGGGCACCTGCAGGAGCGCACCTAACATGCATGTCTTTGAGTGTGAGAGGAAACCGGGGTACCCGGAGTAAACCCACGCGAACACGGGGAGAACACGAAAACTACGCACAGAAAGGCCCCAAGCCGAGATTCAAACCCACGACCCCCAAGCCGAGATTTGAACCCTGGACCTTCTTGCTGTGAGGCGAACCTTCTTGCTGTGAGGCTAACCACTATGCCGCTGTGCCCGCCCCCCCCTCCAAGATGGCGTCAGGCTGGGTCTGAGGCAAATGGAAATGGTAAATGGTAAATGGACTGCATTTATATAGCGCTTCTATCCAAAGCGCTTTACAATTGATGCCTCTCATTCGGCCAGAGCAGTTAGGGGTTCGGTGTCTTGCTCAAGGACACTTCGACACGCCCAGGCCGGGGTTTGAACCGGCAACCCTCCGACTGCCAGACAAGCGCTCTCACCTCCTGAGCCATGTCGCCCCTGAGGCTGCGGTTCTGCCGGGCGAGGAGCACTGGCAAACGGCCAGGTGAGCCAACACCGGAGCAGACGGACGCGTTCCATTTCTTCAGCTGTATTTCATGTTTGTCCTGTTAGGCGCGGTTGCGTTAGCGAAGCTCCACGCCTTCGCCCGGTGCTGTGCGCACTTCCTGCTTCCCTCGGAGGACGCCAGGACGTGTCTGCGGTTGCCGGGTCAGCACTGCAGCAGTTTGTATAGCCGTGTGTTCGCTGGGATTGTTTGTGTCGTTACACAGAGGGGAGAAGTGTGCACCGCCGTGATTGTCTTCGCGGTGGCTAGCCAAGGTGGCGGTGTTGTGAGTGGCGATTGGTGGGTTTCACCGCGGGACTGGTTTGGATGGATTGGTGGCGTGTTGTGGGTGGCGATTGGTGGTGTTTCACGCGTACGACTGGTCTGGATGGATTGGTGGCGGTGTTGTGAGTGGCGATTGGTGGGTTTCACCGCGGGACTGGTCTGGATGGATTGGTGGCGGTGTTGTGAGTGGTGATTGGTGGGTTTCACCGCGCGACTGGTTTGGATGGATTGGTGGCGGTGTTGTGAGTGGTGATTGGTGGGTTTCACCGCGGGACTGGTTTGGATGGATTGGTGGCGGTGTTGTGAGTGGTGATTGGAAGATCAGCTGTGCTTATTGTTTGATGTGGGCTGGGTTGAACGGGGACAGTGCTGGTGTCCGTCCTGGGGGGTGGGGGAGGGGGGGTGGTGACCCTTCGCCAGGATGTGCGCCGATGCCTTTCCTGTTCTGGGAACCTCGACTCTGCAGGAAGCTCTTCCTCTGACCTTGTTTCTTCTTCTCAAATCGGATTGGTCAGCAAGGTCAGGGCTTCCCGCCTCCCGCACCCTTTCATAACCACACAAACGACGGAATAAGCGAATGACATGAACTCTGCGTGTGATTGGCTCCTTGAGCCCTTAATTTTGGAGGGGGGCACAGCTTAGTGCCACCGAAAGGTGTTTTTTATTATTACACAATTACAGTTACTCATTGCGGTGAACAATTTTTAAAAAAGTCCCGTCACCTTTATTTCACCTGGGTAGTCACATTGAGGGGCGTCTCTTCTGCACATGAGCCCTGGAGCCTGCTTGTCTTGGGACTGTTGGGAGGAAGCCCACGCAAAAAACACGCGTACTCCGCACAGAGAGGACCGGGCCGGCCAGGATTCGAACCCGGAACCTCCGTTCCTGGAGAGGTCGACAGTGCTAACCACTGCGCTGTTTCGCTCGAACTGGGCCCAGACTCCTGGGATGTTGGTGGTTGTTTGTAGCCACCTGACCTCTAAATGAGCTGTTTGGTTTGACAACTCGGTGATCGTCGTTGAGATGCGTCTTCAGGATGTCGTTGTGTTTGGCAAGGCTGATCGCATGAATACAAACGCCTGGTGTTAAAATGCAGACTTTCAGGTTGGCCGTGATGAGCAGCATATTTGTTCATTAATCCTTTCCCCCTGAGTGGAGTTGGTACCAGATCAGGTTGTGGAATTCATAACACTTAATCTGATGTCACATCTGATGAAAAGCACTCCAGATCTTGTCAAAGAAATATGCCACCAACCAAAAAAAAGTACAAACGCAATACAGAAGCAGACGGATTGGATTTTTTCTTTGGTTCTCCGGTTCCGTTGATTAATTAATACTTGAGAGGGATGAAACAGTTGAAAAACAGAGCGATGGAGAGGGATTTTCACCGTGGATGAATCCGCCGGTACTTTTTCAGGAAACAGTACGCGTTGCGCTCGCTGAAATGAATTTGTAGCGTCCAGATGACCGATTATTTCCTCGTCCTCTCGGAAAGTCCCCCTCTGCAGGATGCTTATCTGTTTGCTGTGCGTGACCGCTTCGGGCCGTTGGCCCAACTGTCGCTAACGTCCTGGGCAAACAGAGAGGGGCTGTGATGTGTTTGTGAACGTTGGCTAACGCTGGCTAACGTTCGCCTTGGTGAACACGCGAGACGGCCCTGGTGGAGCGTCTCTGAGTCTCACCGTTTCTCCTTCCCCCCCCCCCTCCCCCCCCCCCCCCCCTGCAGTGACCTTGTGTGAACCCACTGCCATGTCTGCCGCCGTCGTCATGGACCCCCCCGCCGGAGTCGGGCTCCTCCAGTCCTACGGCACCGAGGACCGCTCCGCCTCCCTGGAGGACATCACCGCCTCAGAGTCCGCCGCCAAGTATGTGTACACACACACACACACACACACACACACCCACCACACACAACACACACACAACTCACCACCACACACACACACACACACACACACACAGCACGCTCACGCACACTCACACACACACGCACACACACACCACACACACATCACACACACCACACACACACTCACACACACGCACCACCACACAGCACACACACGACACGCAACTCCACACACACCACCACCACTCACACACAGCCCAGTTTCACTTCTTCTCCCAAACACACACGTTCTCTCTCTCACACTTTTTCTGTGTCTCTTTCACTCACACACAAACACAAACTCTGTCTCTGTATCTCTCTCTCACACACCCCTCACCCCAGCCAGCTGAGTTTATGGGAATCTCTACAGAGAGAGAGACAGAGATCAGGTATGTGTGGGAGGGGGGTGTCCTGACTGCAGTGAATCACCTACAGGTTCTTCCTGTACACCTACTTCCTGTATCATACAGGAAGTCCAGATTGCCTGCACAGGTCTGCTGTTGAAATACTGCGGCCCACGTGCAGCCTGTGCTGGTGATGTCAGAGGTGCCTGGGGTCATGTGCTGGGGGTTTTCCCTGTGGTTTCCACACTCGGGTTGAGAAAGGGCCCGTCTGTGGGGGGGCAGGCTGGTGTAGCTTGTGTAACAGAGATGGGTAAACAGTGTCTCGTATTGCACAGTAGTTCATCGCCCTCAGCATCCCAGCAGGCCCCAGTGCTTCTCACGCCCCTCAGCCGTGAGGCCTGGGTGATCCCAGATCTGACTGGGCTTTGAGTTTCCCGCCCACAGGCATTTTCAGCAGGCGGGTAGGGGGGAGGGGCTGGGTTGTGTGGCTTCAGTAGTGAGTCAGAGGGTTTGTCTGATTTGTCATTTCAGCAGAGAGCCGTTAGAGGTTTTGTGTGACTTGTGTGAATTCAGTAGTGTATATTCAGAGCGTTAGTGTGAATTCAGTAGTCTGGACGACGTAGCTCAGGACATAAGAGCGGTTGTCTGGCAGTCGGAGGGTTGCCGGTTTGATCCCCGCCCTGGGCGCGTCAAAGTGTCCCCGAGCAAGACACCTAACCCCTAACTGCTCTGGTGAATGGGAGGCGCTGTAAAGCGCTTTGGATAAAAGCGCCATATAAATGCAGTCCATTTACCATTTAATCAGACGGTTTGTATTATTTCAGTAAGCGTAATCGGAGCGTTAGTGTGATTTCAGTAGTGTATATTCAGGGCGTTAGTGTGATTTCAGTAGTGTATATTCAGGGCGTTAGTGTGATTTCAGTAGTGTATATTCAGAGCGTTTGTGTGATTTCAGTAGTGTATATTCAGGGCGTTAGTGTAATTTCAGTAGTGTATATTCAGGGCGTTAGTGTGATTTCAGTAGTGTATATTCAGAGCTATTGTGTGATTTCAGTAGTGTATATTCAGGGCGTTAGTGTGATTTCAGTAGTGTATATTCAGGGCGTTAGTGTGATTTCAGTAGTGTATATTCAGGGCGTTAGTGTGATTTCAGTAGTGTATATTCAGGGCGTTAGTGTGATTTCAGTAGTGTATATTCAGGGCGTTAGTGTGATTTCAGTAGTGTATATTCAGGGCGTTAGTGTAATTTCAGTAGTGTATATTCAGGGCGTTAGTGTGATTTCAGTAGTGTATATTCAGGGCGTTAGTGTAATTTCAGTAGTGTATATTCAGGGCATTAGTGTGATTTCAGTAGTGTATATTCAGGGCGTTAGTGTAATTTCAGTAGTGTATATTCAGAGCGTTAGTGTGATTTCAGTAGTGTATATTCAGAGCGTTAGTGTGATTTCAGTAGTGTATATTCAGGGCGTTAGTGTGATTTCAGTAGCCTAATCAGAGGGTTTGTCTGGCTTGTGTAATTTCAGTAGTGAGTCGTCAGAAGAGGAGCGGGAGGAGGAAGTGAGGGCCATTCCCGCTGACCCCGCCCCCATCACCAGCGCGAGCCCCGCCCCCATCGCCAGCGAGACCCCCGCCAGCGCAGGAGACACGCGGACGCAGCCAGGTGAGCGTGCACGTGAGCGTGCAGCGCTGTGCACGTGAGCGTAGCACGTGTGCAGAACGAGCGCTCCGTTCAGGGACGGGAGAGTTTTAGCGGGCAGGATTCAACCCGCTATTCAAACCCCATTTTGCAATCTCACCAGGTGCATCACACTAGGTGATCATTAAATGACTAATTGCATTTTTTGGTTGTCAGTCACGTAAATCGTCAGCTTTTTTTTGTTCTTAATGTGCGCAGTCAGTTATCACATTTTAATGTGCGCAGTCAGTTGTCACATTTTAATGTGCGCAGTCAGTTATCACATTTTAATGTGCGCAGTCAGTTGTCACATTTTAATGTGCGCAGTCAGTTATCACATTGATTGGTGCTGTGAGCTGAGAAACCGTGGAGCTTCTTTATCTCCGTCTGATTGCGCGCTCGCACCGCTGTATTTCCGTGGCGGGGGATGGGGGGGGGGGGGGGGGGGGGGGTGGGGGAGATTGCCGGTCTTGCATGCGGGTGCGAGGCGAGAAAGAGAAACAGAAGGTCACGGCGAGAGCATCGCTAATGAAAAGCGATACGATACATTTCAACGTCAGCTCGAATATGAAAATAGATATTTGTTTTTTGTGTCTGCAGCTAGTACAGAGTGTTACTTCAAAACATTAATTAAACAGTGTTTTTCATTAATTAGGCCGAAGCCACTGCCCGCCCGGGCACTCAGGGGCTCCCCACGGCCGCTCATATGGGACCGCCTCCCCAACGGCACCCCCGCTAATTTCGATTCCCACTTTAACCCCTTAGATACCATTTAATTTAGTTGCGCATTTTTGGCCAGTTAAGCATGTTTAAAATGCCCTGCGGTCCGCGATGTTTTTTTTTTTTTTTTTCCCAGATTTCACTTCTAAAGACTCGAGAATAGATGTGTGACTTTTACTTTTGCCACAAAACCACCGCTCTCTACTGGAATAGGGGAACTCCAAAAACTCTCTGTTCTTCTTTTCTTTGAGAAAGTTCATTTTGAGAGCGGCCGCTTCCTGTTCGTAGCCGATGCTAATCCACGCTCTGGCAGCGACATGGAACTTTGGCCGAGCCGGGGGTGGGGGGGTATGTGTGGGGGGGGGGGGTGAGAGTGTGGAGGGGAGAGACAAGCGGTGTATCTCGTTCTTATCAGAACGTCTCTGTTGCCCTGATCTTTGTTTGCTGTGCCCGTGTGCCAGTCGATACGCACGCCCCGGGTGATCTTGACCTTCCGTCCGTCTGTGTGTGTGCGTGCGTGTGCGTGTGTGTGTGTGTGCGCTCACGGAAGGTCAGCGAGACCTCGGGGGACGAGCGAAACGCTCGCTGGATCTCTGACTCCGCCGCCCCCCCCATTACATCACAGGCATTTAGCAGACGCTCTTATCTAGAGCGACTTACACAACTTTTTACACAGCATTTACACTGCATCCATTTATACAGCTGGATATATACTGAAGCAATGCAGGTTAAGTACCTTGCTCAAGGGTACAACGGCAGTGTCCTTACCCGGGAATCGAACCTGCAACCTTTTGGTTACAAGCTCCGTCTCCCCCCCCCACGCGTGTAGCGCACTCAGCCCACACCAGTATTGCGGAACGCGGTGACCGTTACTTGGCCGCGGGTCAGGGGCACACACACACGCGCCCGCGGGCAGCGCTTCTGGAACGTTCCGTCCCGCCCCCGTGGCTGAACTCTGCCCCGCTTCACTGTGAGCTGCAGCGCCGCGCCGGGCCGGGCCGTCACCTGATCTTTGACGGCCGGCGGAAAGCAGATGTCAGCTGTGGCTCCGTGACAGCGCCTCCGCCGCCCTGCTCCGCCTTTGCCCCCGTGGACAGAGTGACCTCACGGATCCTCGCGCGTCAGTGCATCGTATTTATATGTGTTTATAGGCCCTGTGAGCAAACATGCGATTCAGTCCGGCGCTGGTACTACAGCACAACCATACTGCCTCAGTTCTAAAGCCATTCTGGGTAAGACTGAAAAAGCTGAACTGCTCAGTCGAAAGGTCCATAATGCAGGTTTTTAACGTGGTTCTGAAGGATGTTTCTACATACGCCCTTTAAGACCACTGTGCTTTTGAACTCTGGGTTTGGCGTAACGTTTAGGGAGCTGGGCTCATAACTCCAGGGTTATTGGTTCAGTTCCCTGGTGTGTGCTCGAGCTAGGGCACTTAACCTGCGCTGCTTGAGTAAACACCCAGCTGTATAAACGGACTGTGTGTGAAGCCCGGGAGCTGTGTCAGTCGCCCTGGATAAGAGCGTCTGCTCAAAGGCCTGAGTGTAAAATGAATCCGTTTTGGCTGCAGAGCAGTTTTGACGGTAAAAGCAAGTTTTGTGGTTGGCGGTAAGCTACTTGCTGCAGCTCGTCTTGCTGTTCTGCTTATTGTGAGTTTAAAAAAACGCTCCCGAGATCTTTTGACTGTTTTTCTCGCCACCATTTTCAGTGTTTTTCTTCCCATTGGGGAGTTTTTTCTCGCCATAGTTTCAGTTTTTTTTTTACCCCGTTCTCCTCCTGTTTCTCTGTGAAAGCGTCTTTGTGACCGTTCTGTGTGAAAAGCGCTGAACACAGTAAAATCTGCTTGATGTGATGTGTGAGGGAGTCGGCGTGTCCGTTGGGCTGAGGCTGTGGCTTAGTGCTGCTTGGGCTCGGTTCTGGGGCCCCGCAGAAAGCAGCTGGTGGCGCCCCCTTCTGGCCCCGCTGCTGTACTGTCAGTGCTTGTGCCCGGCGTGGTGTGGTCGCCTGGTCACCGTGCCACTGCCCTGTCAGCACAGACTCCACTGAGCTGAGGTGAGGCTACAGATTATTCACACGCACCAGATACTCAACTCCGCATTCTTAACATTGTCCAAGTTCTGTCTCTGTAGCCGTGAGACACAAACGTCCCAATTGTGTTTTATGAATATTCATGATGAGGGTGTGGCACCTTATGAATATTCATATGTGGTGAACCGTGGCAGCTGATGTTCAGTGCTGTAATACGGCACCAGAAACCTGCTGTTACCAGCTGAAACCCTTTTGAGAGCCGGTTTTTTGGAATGTCTTTTCAAAATCGTTGTTCTAGAACTCCACTGCTTTCAACTACCAGCAGTGATTGTGACATCAGCATTAGAATGTTCGGTTCCAATCACACGTTTGTGCTCTTACTCCTTAAAAGGGTTAAGCACATGAATGTGGGGGAAAGTGTGCGATTGTGATGTCACAGCGCTGACGTTGCCCTGGCTCCGCCCCTCTCTCGCACAGGCACTGTTCCCCGGCCGGCCTCCCTGTCCCTGGCCTCCTCAGACGAGCTCAAGCTGTGGACCTCCAGGCGCGACGGGGAGGTGAAGCTACGGGTGTCCGAATCGGGCCCTGCCTCCGAGCCCCCCATCACCGTGCACCAGATGTTCACCTCCACGGTGGAGCGGTACGGGGCGTACCCCGCGCTGGGCTGGAAGGAGGGGGACCAGTGGAAGACGCTCAACTACAAGGACTACTACCAGCAGTGCAGGACAGCTGCCAAGGGCTTCCTCAAGGTGAGCCCCCACATACTGCAGCCCCCACACGCTAGAACACACCAGCTTGTTTTAGTTTTAGTTTTATAATGAACAAAACCTTTTTTTTGGAGATAAGTCTCGTAGTCTTGTATGTAAGTACAGCTGGGATTAGGGTATGGGTTAGCCACATGGTTAGTGATGGGGTTGAAGGCAGGATTCGGGCTGTGTTCATGAGCTAATGTTATTTTTTGCAGACATGTGACTGTTAACATTGCCCTTCCTGCTGTTGCCGTGACACAAGCGCCAAACATCCGTTGCCATGGCTAAGTGGCGATTCCGCTTTTAGACAATGGCAAAATATTTTTTTTAAAGCTGCACTGCTTCCCTTCCTGGACAGAGCATTTCCCCTCTGAGACTGAAAAAGAGTATTTTCTCTCTCTCTCTCTCTCTCTCTCTCTCTCTCTCTCTTTCTCGCTCTCCGACTTCCCCATTTTTTTCTTCTTCTTCTTTTGGTCCCGCCCTCGCGCTCTGACCTGACTTCCTCGTGTGCTTAACCCTCGTGGCCCAGATCGCCCTCCCTCAGCAGGAGAAGGGAACGCCGGGGGGGGCGTGGGGGCAGACGGCAGACGGGCGTGGCTCTGTTCCAGACCGCCGTCTCCACGGGGCCTCCGGGGGTGGGGGTCGGGGGGGAGGTGGGGGGCGCAGGCTTGTTTACTGTGTGACGGGGTGCTGGAGGGGGCGGGGGGGGGGGACAGGGCTGTTTATTGTGAAGCCAAACTGCGCGGGGGAGTGGGGTTCTGACCCGGGGGGGTGGGGGGGGGGGCCTTGTGCGTGTGTCGGTATGAAAGTGTGGGCCTGGGGCCCGGGGCAGCCCTGTGACTCTCTCCAGACAAAGCTGGGCTCAGTGTTACAGACGTGGCGTATCAGCGGCTGTGTGCAGGGCCCGCCATTGGCTACTGAGGCCTGTTGAGGTCACGCCTGTTCTGTGTGCTGCACAACAGCAACAGTGACATGACCGTACACTGCTGTTAGCATCCTGACGTCAGCGCTGTTTCCAGTAGCGCTAGTGATGGAGTGTTTCTGTGCACTGTTGTTAGCGTTAGCGTCCTGACCTCGGCCCTGTTTCCAGTAGCGCCTGTGATGGTAGTGATTCGGTACACTCCCGTTAGCGTTAGAGTTAGCGTCCTGACCTCGGCCCTGTTTCCGGTAGCGCTCGTGATGGTAGTGTTTCTGTACTCTCCCGTTAGCGTTAGCGTCCTGACCTCGGCCCTGTTTCCAGTAGCGCTCGTGATGGTAGTGATTCGGTACACTCCCGTTAGCCTTAGCGTCCTGACCTCGGCCCTGTTTCCAGTAGCGCTCGTGATGGTAGTGTTTCTGTACTCTCCCGTTAGCATTAGAGTTAGCGTCCTGACCTCGGCCCTGTTTCCAGTAGCGCTAGTGATGGAGTGTTTCTGTGCACTGCTGTTAGCATTAGCGTCCTGACCTCGGCCCTGTTTCCAGTAGCGCTCGTGATGGTAGTGTTTCTGTACTCTCCCGTTAGCGTTAGCGTCCTGACCCTCGGCCCTGTTTCCGCAGCTGGGTCTGGAGCGGTATCACGGCGTGGGAATCCTGGGCTTCAACTCCGCCGAGTGGTTCATCGCCGACATCGCCGCCATCCTGGCTGGGTGAGTGTGCCCGAGCTGCCCTGGGCCCTCGTACCTGCGACGCACAGCGCACCTGAGGCAAACACGTTAACCCAGGGCTGCCCATGCCCTGCTCCTGGAGATCTGTGTCGTACCTGCGACGCACAGCGCACCTGAGTCAGACACGTTAACCCAGGGCTGCCCATGCCCTGCTCCTGGAGATCTGTAAGGGGCGACATAGCTCAGGAGGTAAGACCGATTGTCTGGCAGTCGGAGGGTTGCCGGTTCAAACCCCGCCCTGGGCATGTCGAAGTGTCCTTGAGCAAGACACCTAACCCCTAACCCCTAACTGCTCTGGCGAATGAGAGGCATCAACTGTAAAGCGCTTTGGATAAAAGCGCTATATAAATGCAGTCCATTTACCATCTGTGGTCCTGTAGGTTTTCTACTAATTAGCAGCTCAACCAGATCTCTAGCTGTTGAATGAGGTGTGGGCTTTGTTGGGGTTGGAGTGAAAACCTACAGGACGGTGGATCTCCAGAAACAGGCTATGGGCAGCCCTGCCTTCAAGCCTTTATGCAAACCAAATGCATTTTCATCAGTATTCAGGTGATATTAAAAAAAGGCTTCTGCACACGTAAGAGAAAAACCGTCACATTTAAGTGGAGTCTCACTTGGCAACAAATGTATTTCATTAAACACTCGGCGAGACACTGTGCTGAACTATCAGTGTCCAGAACAGTCTGCCTGGTTGGTAATGTTCCACTAAAAATCATCCAGACTCTCAAAGGAACATTTTAGAATTTCACCAGCATGGAACAAGCCCCTCTGAGGATGGATTTGACCCAGATATGGCAACCCTACGCGGTGAGCCCTTATGTGGGGGGGCGTTCGGGCCGCTGTTGACACAATGAACTGTGCTGGCAGGTAGCCGGGCTGGCCCTAGCGATAAAAACAGCAAAAAAAATGGGCTGGTGTGGGAGGAGAGACGCGTAACCGTGGTAACCGCGCGCACGCTCACCCCTCTTCCTTCCCCCCCCCCTTGCCCATTCCCCAGCGGGTTCGCGGTGGGCATCTACACCACCAACTCCGCGGAGGCCTGCCAGTACGTGGCGGAAAACTGCCAGGCCAACATCCTGGTGGTGGAGAACCACAAGCAGCTGCAGAAGATCCTACAGGTGAGGAGGAGGAGGGGGAGGAGGATGGAGGAGGAAGGGGAGGGGATTGCAGTGTCTGCTGGCTGTCGGTGTGTCTCAGCCCAAGTGGTCAATTTAAGTCATTGATTGGCTAGACAGTCCACACGGTTTGTTTTCAAGGGTGTGATTGGCTGCTGATTGAAAGGATAGAAATAGCTGCGGACACTGCGGCCCTCCAGGACTCTGCAGTATTGAGAGCATCCAGCACTGCGTCTGGCCTGGACTGGAGCAGCCCACGGGCTGTCTGTCTGTACTCCATGACCTCACACGCCAGGCCACACGTTGACAGTTTCCTGTGTAACGTAAATATCTGCTTCCTGCCTAATATCAGTGCAGAAACTGGCTTTTAAATCGCCTCCGTCTGTGAGCTCCAGTCTGTTTGTCTGTACACAAAGCATGCATCGCTGCCAGTGGCTTAAGATCAAGGTTATTTGATCTTTTTTATCCAGGTCAGACTGAATTTGTTTTCAATTCATATTGAGGTCTTATGCTCCTGTTTTTGTCTGAGTACATGAAAACGCAAACGCACTCCTGTTATTATAGCATTTGTATGACAATAGTTTGAAAGGGGAAGTCCAGGCAAATGGGCCATCCTTTGTGTGTAAGTGCGGACTGAGATTCGAGTCAGAGTTTGCTTCAATGGTTTCATTGGAAATCCTAATGTGGCTGATAATATCCTCTGTGTGTGTGTGTGTGTGTGTGTGTGTGTGTGTATTTTCCAGGTCCAAGACAAGCTGCCTCACTTGAAAGCCATAATCCAGTACAAAGATGAACTGAAAGAAAAGAGACCGAACCTGTTCACGGTGGGTGTGGAGTCGAAATGTGTACAAAATGTGCTGTTATGACAAACGCTTTTTTTAAAATCTTCCAATTCAGTTTTTAACAAAATGGTTTTTTTCTCGTTGCATAGTAACACAGATGATGTCTCATGGCATTTAAGGGTGCTCTCTGTCAGATTATTTGACTCAAGGTGTTTAATAGAATTTCCTCAAACCAAGCAACAGCTGCTCACTCTGCTGTCTCCTCATACATAATTCTGGGCTTTGAGGGGTGCGCGTGCACGCGTGTGTGCGTGTGTGTGTGTGTGTGTGTGTGTATATTTATAGACTACAGAACCACTTCCTTTTTTTACTGTGTTTTCTTTTCTGCTTGTTCGTTTGGTTTTCTGTTGTAGGTGATGTCAGGTTGTTGTGTGTACTATGTCCCGTCTGGTTTCGATGTTGATTGATAATATATGCCCAGCAATTATAATTGCCCCTCGGAGATAAATAAAGTTTATTGAATTTAATTGAATTAAGTGTTCTTGCCTGCCATGGCTAATCTACTGTTTGCCACTAGTGGGCGGAGTTTATGGAGCTGGGTCAGGAGGTTTCTGATTCCCAGCTGGATGACATCATCTCCAGCCAAAAGCCCAACCAGTGCTGCACCCTGATCTACACCTCCGGCACCACCGGCCAACCCAAGGGCGTGATGCTCAGCCATGACAACGTGAGTGCAGCATGTCGGCCAATCGGATTTAGGAAACCCCCACGTCAGACCTGGGATAAGAGCGTGTGATTGGCGGGGACCATTTAAGCCTTCGTTTAGACTTATTTGGAATTAGAAAATTCTGGTTCTTTAAAAAAAAAAAAAAAAGAAGAAGAATCGTGTTCAGTTCTGTCCTTTTAAAGGTCAGGAATGGAAACAAATTTTCAAGATGAGTGGTCTGTGAGAACGAAAGTAGGTTAAGAAATTTGGGTCAGTGTGGTTTTCTGGGACGGCCTGAATTTTTTTTACGAGCAGATCACGGTCCTGTTTGAGTGGCAGTAGCTTTTCGGCGTAGCGTCTGTCCCTCTGTCCACGCACACGTGTGTGTCGCTGTACCTGCGGTGCAGTTACAGCCCCATGTCTCTCCTGGCAGTTGACCTGGACGGCCTTCGGAGCCGGACGCCACGTGCGCCTGACGGAGGCCAGCGTGTTGCAGGAGGTGGTGGTGAGCTACCTGCCGCTCAGCCACATCGCCGCGCAGATGATCGACATCTGGCTCATCATGAAGGTCGGGGGCGTGTCCTACTTCGCACAGCCGGACGCGCTGAAGGTGAGGGGAAGGGGGGAACTCCATTTCCCATGATTCCGTTGGCGCAGTTTCCTCTGGATTTCCTGGATTTTTGCTCTACGAAGGCTGATGGCGGATGGAGAGACTGTTTCGCAGTAAGGCTGAATACCAGCCGCCCCACAGAGACTGAAATTCGGGGGGAAAAAACGCATCGCTGCACGTGACCAAGATCTGGGCAGCCGAGCCGAGG